>NC_064626.1:430165465-430465465 GCF_023864275.1 Schistocerca cancellata
TTTGCAGAGAAAGCTTTCGACAGTATTGACTGGACTACACTCTTTCAAATTCTGAAAGTAGCAGGCAGCGAAAGGTTGTCTAAAGGGCGTACAGCAATCATACTGCTGTTATAAAAGTCGAAATACATGTAAGGGGAGCAGTAGTTGAGAAGAGAGTGCTACACTATTGTAGCCTATCTCTGATGTTATTCGAATGGTTCGAATGGCTCTGAGCACTATGGGACTTAACTTCTGAGGTCATCAGTCCCCTAGAACTTAGAACTACTTAAACCTAACTAACCTAAGGACTTCACACACATCCACGCCCGAGGCAGGATTCGAACCTGCGACCGTAGTGGTCGCGTTCTGATGTTATTCAATCTGCAAATTGAACAAGTAGCAATGAAACCAAAGAGAAATTTGGAAACGTCATTAAAGTTCACGGAGAAGAATTAAAAACTTGGAGATTTGCCAATGATATTAGGGACGGCTAAGAACCTGGAAGATCAGCGTAACGAAATGGGTAGTGTCTTGGAAAGAGGTTATAAGAATACCAGCAAAACTAAAAGAAGAGTGATGGAATGTAGTCGAATAAATCAAATCAGGTGATGCTAAGCGAATTCGATTAGGAAATGCACTAAAACTAGTAGAAGAATTCTGCTATTTGGGCAAGAAAATAACCCACAACGGCCAAAGTAGAGAAGATACGAACACCAGACTGTTAATGAAAAAGAGAAATTTGTTAAAATCTAATATAAGTTTACGTCTTAGGAAGTTCTTTCTGAAGGTATTCGTCTGGAGTGTAAACTTGTACGGTTGTGAAACGTGGACGATAATCGGTTCAGACTACAAGAGAACACAAGTTTTTGAAATGTGGTGTTACAGGAGAACCCTGGAGATTAGTTGGGTAGTTCGAATAACTCACGAAGAGGTACAGAATTTGATTGGGGAGAAAGGGCATTTATGGCAGAATACGCATAAAAGATGGGATCGTTTTGCAGCACACATCCTGAGTCATAAATGAATAGATGATTTTGTAATGGAAGTTTGGTGGCAGTTGCAGGTGGGGGCGTGGAGGGGGGAGGAATTGTAGAGAGAGACCAAGACTTGACTAAGTGAATGTAGGTTGCACTAGTTATGCAGAAATGAAAAGGCTTGCACAGGATAGACTAGCATGGAGAGCTGTATCAAACCAGACTTCGGGATGAAGAGAACGACAACTGCGACAGAAAGAATGATTAGTAATATTAGCATAGAGTAACTTTTTCAGTCACTCTCAGATGGATGTGTAATTACATGCTTTATTTCACAGTCCACAATGTACTCTGTACTTCGAATACTAATATATAGACCGTACTCCATAGTGTATTAACATTGAAGTAATCTTTTACTAAAATATAACATGTTTTTTATTCCTTATGCACAGCGAGTATCAAACTTGAGATACTGTCCCGGGACTCGGCACCCCGATACCTGCGTAACCGAGCAGAGCGTTAACATTAGCACTACCTGAACACGCTTCACAGATCGGCTCAAAGATCTAAATTGCCTCTGGTTCACTTTCAAACCTTTTGATCCCCGAGGTCTAGTACCTATGGGATAAAGAATATAGTGCTGAGTTCCACTTAAGCATAACCTCTACGATGTTCTAAGCAGTTATTTTTGCACCTTATCATGGATAATACTAGCTCATTGCCCCGGAAAGGCAGAGTCCATGACACTTTAGCTTGTCACAAATACTCACCGGAGCGCATTTTACCAAGTTTAAAGTTTTATCTTACGCAAAATACATTCTTTCCAGTCACCCAAAGATGGTTCGACAGTGTTGCATCTACATCCATGTCTGCACGCTGAAAGCCACTTAGTGTCTCATCTACACTTAGGTCTGCATGTCCCGAGCCACAGAGAGTACATAATCGACCAGTATCAGTTTCCCTCTTCTTGTTCCATTCGTGGATGGTACTCGCGAATAAATGTTTGCGCCCTTAAGTGTCATTTTCTTTCTTGGAGAGGGGATCATCTGTCTTCTCATTGTTTTGATGTGGCCCGCTTCTAATATGTCCCTCTTCAATTCAAAGTGGCAGTTGCACCCACCTTCCTCAATTGATTCTGGAATATATTCAGTTATATGACTTGCCAAACAGTTTTATCCTCTACAGCTTGCTCAGGTACCGTGGGAAGTTATTCACTGACGTCTCAACAAATCTTCTATTATTCTGTCTTTTCTTTCAGTCAACGCTCCGTTTGAGACTGACTGTCTTCTTCATTTAATGGCATCTGCCACATGACATTAAATAATGGAATACAAATAAGTGAATTTACCTGGTGATTACAAATTGCCTTTGTTATGTTTGGAAAGGCTCTTGCCAAATGATTACATCACTTCACCTCGTCATCAGTAACCAATGGCAATAAGAATGTTTCTAACGGTACCTCAGCCCAAAGCAACTACTGCTAGCTGCGTATACTGCTCATCTTAATCTTTTCCCTTAATTTGCCTTAATGTTGTTAAGAACCATGTGCGTTCAGGTAATGCAATAAAACACACATTGAGTTTTTTACATAATATTTGAATCGGTCCTGTAAGTTAGTTTGCATGATTAGTCTTTTTAGCTGTGCTTGTTGTTTCAATTTGCCTCAGATATTATTTTGTCATTCTTTGTATCAATATATTTTGGGCAGGTGTTAAATTTTGCTATCTTCACAGTGTATTCGATTTGCTTGTGCTCGATGCATGCTTCTTATACTTTATTCACTGTATTTGGTTTGTTTCCCATGTATGCTGCATCTTTTTTGGATCCTTTGAAAATGACGTAATGCCGAAATGCGAAAGAATTAGTAAAATTAATAAAGAGTAATGGTCAAGGCTAAAGTTTTATTACGTTGAAACGTACTCTTTTATCTTCCTTAAGCTGTTTCGGCAGCTAAGAGACTTTAGTTTGTTGCCCACGTGCACTGTGCTCCAATTAACTTACAAAATTTTTCCGGCTGTGTTGTTTTATTTTCATTGTTTTCCTTTCCTGTGTGGCGCCTGCACTCGACGTAGTCTTGTTGTTTTCTTGATTGCAGATATTTCATGTAGACTTGTTTCTTACGTTTTATAATATCTGCAAGTTGTGTGTCCCATCAAATTGCGAATCTCTTTTCGCTTTTATATTTCATCCCTTTTTCTAAAGCTTTCTCAGCAGCTACTTGTAGTATTCTATTTCTTCCCACTCTTCATCAGTGTTCTGTTTTTCTTGCACTTCTTCTATTATACGACCTAAACATTTTCGGTACAAACGACTAATGCTTAGGTCTTTTAGCAAATGCTTTCTATAAACTTCTTCTTGTTTTTGTATTTCAACAGCGTTTTTATTGCTTTACAGTGGGATTTTTAGCTTCGATATAACCAGAAAATGGTTCGTATAATATCATATTCTCTGTAGACAGTGGTATCTATTGCTAATGGCATGGTTTTTCTATTTTATTGGGAAAAAATATTCGTTGTTCTGAAGTGGTCGAAGAGAGAAAAATCTGTTAACTGATCTCCATTACGGTATATAGTTCGTTCTCCATGTCCCTTATTCCTTTTATAGTAGATTTACGTATCCTTCCTTTATAATCCCCAGCAATTATTAAATGTTATTGCGTACGTGTTGCATGCGTTTCCTCGCTTTTGCCCTCCTCTGGAGCATACACATCAATTATGTTCACCAGGTTTGTCAATATCTTTAACCTGACGTATATCAGTGTTTCATTATTGAACGTAAACACCTGCAAACATTTTCTGTGGGTACTTTCAATCACAACTGCAACTCCCGCTCCTCTTATTCGTTCAGCTCTAATTACTCCACTGTCTATCATAGCATAATCATTAATTTCTTTTGAACCTGGTAATTTCTTCTCTGTTTTTAATATTACAATTACATTAATTTTTGTAGTGTTCGATTCATTTTTAGTTATTCTTTTTTAATGCTCATTCCTCTAACATTCCGTGTGGCTATTTTCAAAATTTCGCCAATCCTTTTATCCTTAACCTTTTCCCTTGCTTTTTTCTACACTTTTTCGTGAGTAATGTTATAAATTCCGAAGTTACAGGATATCGGACTATATATAGCCAGGTTAGTTATGTGGTGGGCTGTCACTTTTAGATATCCCAGCACACCTGTTTTTCTTTTCGCGTTGTCTTCCTTAGATGAATCCATCTCTCCAGGTGTTGTTGTGTGTGTCTCCTCGAGGAGGATAGGCTGCCCTGCGCCTATGAAGCCCCTACTGCCCTCCTCCTTTTTGTAGCCGGGGCAGCATTCTGGGTCATTGCAGAGGGCACAGACCCCTCGCCACGGTAAGGCGGCTGTCCTCCAGCGATAGCTCTTCTTTGTCTCTTTCGTATTTCTTTCGGTAATCCAACATTAAGGCACCCGAGCCAAAGAACAATTCTCAAGAGCTGATCGAAAGATTATTTTGTAAGCGTCCTCCTCCGCACATGAATGATACATTCTCAGGAGTCTTTCGATCAATCTGCAGACTCCACAGCTAGATTAAACTGAACGTTCCACCTGAAAACGGTCCAGGCAGGGACACATCAAAGGTTGTCACTGATTACACAGACTGATCACTGATCGCCTTGAAACAAGATACCGAATCAAGCGAACAAAGTCGCACAGTCCATCTCACCTTCGGTTTTCCACGGCTTCCCTAAATCATTTTAGGCAAATGCCGGGATGGTTCCATTGAGGAGAGGATGGCCGATTTCATTCCTTCTCGTTCCCGAATGAGAGCAACTTCCTTCTCTAACGATCTCGTCGTCGGAGGGATATTGATTTTAACCTTCGTTCCTTTCTCCACTTCCTCCATTTATACACATTTCATCTCTACATCTACATCTATATGACTATTCTGCAATTCACATTGAGAGGCACCCACATGCCTTGCTCATATTGTGGCATCAAGCAGTCAGGCCTGCAAGATGAGTGGTCTGCCAAGCGAGTGGATTCATTCTTATTTATCGAGTAACATGAACTCTCGTACTCACAATTAAGTTACAAATTATCCTCCTGTATGAATAATACGCAACGGAAACACGCATCTGACTATCAGTAATTTACAGAACTCTGACTGTACACTACACACTGGCAATACCACATTTTCTTTCCTTTTTTATTTAACAGATTTTGTCCACACGTGGCCACCGCACTGAATATGAATGGCGCATACATTATAAATTCGGGACATTATGGCAACATACAATTCAATGGAAAAGTCCACCAATCTTTTTCTTTTCACCATCTTATTTATTCCGATAAATTCTCTAACCTAAACAGACAAATTCTATAACCTACAACAATAACACATGAGAAATTCCGCCCAGTGGGCATGACTTTACATTGGTGAATCTCTATATTATGGTCTCGTAATTGTTTAACGCTACAGTGCACTTTCTGGATAGGATGGTGGATCTTTTATTATACCTCACACTTCGACTCTCACAATCATCATCACGAAACTATCCCCCAAACCGAGCGGTACAGAAGGAACAAGCATAACCCACTAACCTTTTGAAACTACCTCGCTACACTCCCATGCAAACCACACATACCCAAATTACACGACATTCACCACACTACAATATGAAATACAAGACAGTGAATAGTCACAACATTATCACTTTCAGCTTTCCAATTTCAATTAATATTTATCCCAGTTTCACACGACACTGCCCCACTCTGTAATTCTACTTCCCTACTATGAACTCTGGAGATATATGCACGTCTTCCTGTGCAATGCAAGCCATGTGGCGTTGCTGGATAGATGGCCGACTCACCTTGCTTCTCTCTCAGAGTTTGAATATAGCGTCACAGGGAATCGTATCACGCAAAGTAATCTTACGAACTTATTCATCACACACGCGAGTCCTCAACTGATACCATGGACGAGTACTTCTCTTTATGCTTTGTCTCATACACAGTTTGAGACTCACACAGTACTCACCACGTGGAAGTACTCGTCTCTAATTTCAAGTCCTGCACACGCCATTTCTTAAATATTTCAACCTATGGTACACACGCTATTTCTTAAATATTTCAACTTATTGTACACACGCTAGTAATTCAGCTTAACTTAAGCACACGGAAGTATTTCAACTTATTGCTACACGTGGTTTCTTTGTGACCGATGGTCACTTCCGAAGATTACTACAATCCCATTAATATTACCTGCCTGACATTTAATTCTCCCCACAAAAGTTCCTGAAATAGAGAAATTATTATTTCAAACTACTCTTAAACATTCCACGTGCATACCATGCCTCCACTCTTTCGTCATTACGGAGCACAACTAAAACAGGTGTTAACAGCACAGGATCCAGCGGCAGAGTGCCGAAACATGGCCGTTCTCCAGGTCATCTCCCATCTCTGTCGAGGTGGGGGAAGCACCTTACTACCCTATTGGCCAGCCACATTTCAGGCGCTCAAAGCTCTGGTAAATTTCATCTCTTTGGTTCCACCAAAGGTGGCCAAAGGATCGACTCAAAGATGATCATATATTCACATTCACTATCTGCGGTTAGCAGACGACCATACATTCATTCATTTCAAGAGATCTCACCAAACTGGATGTAGGGATTTATTTTGTGGGAGTGCACATATGATAAATTAAATAAATAGATTGTCATTCTTTCCTACACTGGTAACCGGCTTCGCTGTATTAATTGAAATTGAGTTATTTTACAAAAAAATGTGTTGTTCTGACAAAAATAATGAGGTATGTTGTACCTATTTTCAATGTCGGGCGGTACTGTACCCTTTCACCACCGGCTACCCATGCAGAAAAAAATGGCACGGTACTATCCTTGCAATGCGAGGGTAGTCCCAAACATTTTTTTTTTTTTAAGAAAACTGTATTAGAAGAAACGTAGCTAGTCATCAAAATAACCAGGAGGAGACCTTAGCCCCTGGTGACCTCAAATAGACGACCAAATGCTGTTACTTTACCAAATTATTGACACAGTTGTTGCATTATTGTACTCTCCACATTATTAATTCTACTCACCTTTATTTACCACTGTTTCATCACGTCGAATCTCTCTTTATTAATCACACTGCTTCACGTCGCTTCTCAAATATCACCTTTATCCACTACTATTTATCACGTCGCTTCGCTATCTACCATCTTTATCCTCTCATTAATCATCACGTCATTACTGCTTGATCCTTACTCATATGACAAAAAATACGTACATATACCACTCTGTCGACTCCTGTTCATGACTCATTCGACCAGTCTATTCCGTCATACTTCCTGACATCCTGCCTGAAAATTCTTATGTTCGATTTGACCCTGCACAACGTTACACACCACAAATAAATACACTGACTATCTACCATAAATTGCCTACTTTAGATCTATCCTTAACTTTTCCATAATTTGATGTTAGAAATGTGACGAAGCCCACGAGATTGTTTTCCCTTGATCGTCTCAATCAGTACAGCATTTTCCTGGACAATCCGCCTCACTCTGAATGGTCCATTATACACAGTAAAGAATTTGCTAGTTAAGAATCTAAGCTTACATGAAAATTAAATGTGTGCAGAGAATATACAAGCTGGGAGAGATGGGGCAGCCCAATTGTTAGAAACTTTGGTGCTAGTGGCCTCTTTCCCTAACACCAGATTCCGAACAACCATACACAGCACTTCATTATAACTGTCACTATGACAATGACATACTACCGATCAGATGGCAGCTAATCTAAAAACTTCGATCACAATGTTCCCTTTTTACATTACGTGTTAAGTAGCTGCAATAGTCAAATCGCACTAATTATACTGGACTCATTGGCATTATTACATAACATATTAGCAACTGGTTTCTTTGAGGAAACAGTCCTTTTACTTTACTGTTCGAAATAAAAATTTGCAAATTTTGCTCTGAGATACCAGCCTAACAGATTCCATTACTGGTGTTTTATTCTCTGATCAGAAGTATGGTATTTGCACTCCTACATATCAGTAGAGTATGTCTGCTACATAGACAATTTTCAGTGCCAGCGGCAAGTGTTTTAAGGCAAGATGCTAAGGGCTGATATGTTGGATTCGTTTCTCCTATCCTTCAATCCATTATAACAAGAATGAAATGCCAGGATTCCATGCTCTCCTGTCATTCTCATAGTTTCTGCCGTTCCTATCACCGACACTGTCTGACCTATGAGTCGTGTCTCCGTTTACGATGTTGCTCTCATTACCAAGTTCCTGTAACAAGTGCTGAAATGACGAAGAATCGTCTAAGCCTCTGCCTGCCATCACTATATCTCTGCGCAATTTCACTGGCAACTTCGTTATACAGACCCTAATGAACTCCCCAGGTTCGTATGGCACATCCAAATACCTATTTCGTCTCAGCATTTCCTGATAGCACGCCACTGGATGCCTTATACCACCTTCGTTACAATTTGGCATCATCAATATGCTTTGCGTAACCTGGTCCTGCTTACTTTTCGTCCATAATTCATTCAAATAGCTATTACAGTCTTTAATAACTTCCTGCATTTTCACTCTAGCCTCGTCCCTCAAATGGTTACACACAAACTTCATTTTGGGGAGCGGTCCCCACGATGAAGGTAATGAATCTTGAAATTGAGACAGCCTTGGACTATACCCAGTTGGGTTTGTCACCTGTTTTATCCGACACAACCGTTCTTCTGACTCTCTGAATTCGTCTTGCTCTTTCTGCCTATTTTCGCTTTTTGAGTTTATCTCCCTCTCCCTCTGCAATCTACCTGGTGGTGTGTCACCTTCGCTACTGCACGCTAATTGCAACTGTGCTAGTTCTTCACTATGTTTCCTACTTATTTCTAATTGTGCCTCTTTAAACTGTAATGGTGATTGTATCTCCTCCTGGTCGGCATAAACCTCTCGCTGCGTACTGTCAGAACCGGTCTCGCCTCTTGTACTGATCTTTTCTGCATCTGCACTAATCGTATTCATTCTGACCACTACCTCTTTGATTCGCTCATCCGGCAACACGTCCCTACGTTCAGTAGTATCACTCTCTATTGCAAATACTTGTACCTCCAAATTATTAGCTTTTTCTTTCACGGCGTCACATACTTGCTTCAACGCACCCAGATTCTCCTCCCCCTCATCTAACCGATTATTAACTACAGGCAGACGCTCATCGATAACTGAGTATACCTTCCTCATTGCCTCTTTATTTCCCTTATCCAATGCCTCCATACTTTCCTTACTATCTTTATCCATTGCTTCCCATCTTTCCTTATAACCTTTATCCATGGCTTCCAATATCTCCTTAATCACCCTATCTCTCATCCTTTTATCTCTATCCATCCTCTGTAAAAACTGCAGTAGCATATTGTCATTTGCTACTTTCGGTGCGCTCACCTCATTCGCCTGAGAAACCGTAGCTTCGCTAAGGGTAGCTGCACTTTCACTGCATACCTGACCTAGTCCCGGCTCGCCCGCGTCGTCGGGAAAAGCCCCCGATTGTGGACAAAGCCCGCCGCATAAAGGATCACCTAGCAGCGGTCCACTGAACAATTCAGCCCCTTCCGAGTGTTTGTCGTTCCCACTCATTAGCCCATGGTCGACACCTACTTCCTGCTGCACTGCTACGTTCACCCCAGAAGCGCTATTCTCCATGGTGACTACACTTTTCGACTGCGACCTGGTTACTACGGACATTACGCAAAAAAATTATGCAACGATCTTCCAGCCTTGGACGATATAGCAATTATTATTATTATTCTGGATTTACAATGTGAGTACATTTTTCCAGCACCTATTCTAGATTACAGTAAGTCACTAATTATTGTTCTCCACTCTTCTCTATTTGTCCATAAATCTTCAGGAATGTTGTTCTTCCTCATTGCTGACTGAACTCCCAGTTTCCATGTATCAGGTGGTCGTCCCCTTTTTCTTCTTCCAATTGGTACCCAGTCGATTATGCATTTTGGTAGCCTTTCCTGTTCCATTCGTCTGATGTGTCCATACCATTTAAGTTGTTTGTGCTCGATGAAATCAATAATTGAATTTTTACATTTCATCTTGTCTCTGATTACTTCATTTCTTATTCTTTCTCGTCTTGATATTCTTGCTGAACGTCTCCAGAAATCCATTTCTGTGGCTAATAATTTTGATTTCAGTTGCCATTTTGTTGTCCACACTTCTGAACCATATGTAATAATGCTCCTAACTATTGTTTTAAAAATCCTTATTTTGTTATCAGTTGTTATGTGTTTGTCCCAGAGAATTCCATTCAATAAAGAGATTGTCGTCTTTCCAGAATTTATTCTTGATCTAATTTCTTTGTCCTGTTTCCCATCATTTGTAATTTTCACACCTAAATATTTGTATTCCTCAGTAGCTGTTATTGTTCCCATCCCTTCTTCTAATATTAAGTCTCCATTCACTCCACCAATTACCATGTACTTTGTTTTATTCATGTTTACATTTAGACCTGATTTTTTATATTCTTGAATCAATTTTCTGGTCATATACTCTATGTCCTCATAGTCTTGGGCTATAATCAGTTGGTCATCTGCAAATTGTAACGAGTATATTGTTCTATCATTTATTGGTATTCCCATAGTGTGACATTTTTCCTTCCAATTCTGTAAAGTTACTTCTGTATATATTTTATACAATGTAGGTGAGATGGTACATCCTTGACGTAATCCTTTTGTGACTTGGAATCCATGTGATAGATATTTACCAATTTTTATTTTTGAAATAGAATTTTTATATAAATTTTGAATTGCTTTAATTATTCTTGGATTTATTCCTATTGATATTAAAGCTTTCCATAAACTGGATAAAGGCACACTATCATAGGCTTTTTCTATATCTATAAATACTAAATGTATAGGTTGTGCCCGAACCATTTTTTTTTCAATAATTTGTTGTAGGCAAAAGATATTATCAATTGTTGATCTTCCAGCTCTAAAACCTGCTTGTTCTTCAGCCTCCTTTTCTTTGTATTCTTGTTCTAACAAATATTTAATAATTCTTCCATATAATCTACTGAAGGTATTGCTCACTGTTATTCCCCTATAATTTTTACACTCATCTTTCGCTCCTTTTTTATGTATCACTGAAATATATCCTACTTTCAAATCATTTGGGACATCTTCCCCATTTAAACATCTTTCGAAAAGGTTTCTTAACAATTCCATTAATTTCTTTGTTCCTAATTTTAATAATTCTGCAGGAATACCTCCAATGCCTGTAGCCCTTCCATTCTTTAAAGATTTTATTGCAGTTTTTACTGTCTCTATTTCCAAACGGATGTATTTCTCTGCTTGTAGATCTATCACTTCATTATATTCAGGGTTTCCCAAGTATTCTTCCCTGTTTTCTGTTAATAAACTTTTAAAATATTTTTCCCAAGAGTCATGAGTAATATATTTAATAAGTGTTGTTTCTTTGGAATTCTTTCTTAAATTTTTTATAGTTTTCCATGCTTCTGTGTTTCTTTTACCACCAATATAGGATTCAATTTTTTGACATGACTGTTCCCAAACTTTGTTTTTTGCTTCTGCAACCTTTTTCCGGATTTTCGCTTGTTGTGCATTAAGCTCTATTTTATCTTGAAGATTTCTGGTATTTAACCATTTTAAATATTTTTCTTTCTTTAATTTCACTTCCTTTTTAATTTCTTCATTCCAGTAGTATAATGGATGGTTTGTACGTGTTTCTTCTGTTTCTCCTAAAGCTTCCTTGGCGGCTTCATGTAGTTTATTTACAATATAATGATATTGATCTTCTGTATTATCAAACTCTGTTTCTACCAGTTTTTCATCTAATCTCTTTTGATATAAAAATATTGTGCTTTCATTCTCCAAACTATTCAAATTATATTTAGGAATTTTGATTTCTGTTTGTATATTTTCTATAGGACAATTTCGATTTTCTTCAGTGCTTTTTCCTCTGAAGGGGAATAAAAATTTGGAATTTACCAAATAATGATCGCGAAGAGTTACCCCTCTATATACTCTTATGTCATGTATTTTTATCCTCGTTTGCTGTTTAATTATAATATAGTCTATTATTGATTTTTGATTCAATGTATCTTTATGCCATGTGTATTTATGTATTTCTTTATGTTGATAAAAGCCATTTAATATTTTCAATGAATTTTGTTCACAGATATCAATAAGTCTATTACCATTATCATTTATAACATTTTCTCCAAATGGTCCTATAATTTTATTTCCAATTTTACTTCCAGTTCTACTGTTAAAATCCCCTGCAATAATAATCTCCCTGGTTTTCCCGATATCCTCTATGATTCCATTTAAATTATTATAGAAATCATCCTTTTTACAAATTGGTTCATCTTCGCTTATTCCATATACTCCTATAATAGTAATTTTGTATCCATGAATATCAATATTAATTTTAATCAGATTTTCATCAATAGGTTCCCAGTTTGTGACCATTCTTTTGAATATGTTTTCCATCAATATCGATATCCCCCGTTTTGCTCTTTGATTTTTTGGGACACCACTATAGAAATGTGTATATGATCCTATTCGTTCAATACCTCGTCCTTTTTTCTTAGTTTCTGGGAGTATAATAATATCTTGATTTCTAGCCTCCATTTCTTTAATCACTTCTCCCACTTTATTTTGAAATCCTTGTATATTCCATACACCAATAAGACAGTCCGTTTTCTTAGCCTTTTTCGTCTCCTATTATATCTGTCCTGCTGTAATCTTATAGGCTTTTTAACCAGTGATTTTTCCAATGAATGGGGAGTTGGCCCATCGCATTAACCCCCAACCTGGAGGACCAGGTAATTTTTGCTCAAGTTTTTCTTCCTTTAGCCTTTGGTAATCCAATACCTAAACTACAAGGCAGTAGTTGCTAGTTTTGGTCCACCCCGGGTATTTTATTTTCTCGGTACCCTCCATATCTGGTGGGCATTCCCCTATCCGCCACCTGGGGAGGCGCCCGATGGGAGACTAGCAACTCCACACGGGCGATATAGCAATTAAGTACATAAAAAAAATAAAAGATCGTCACCAATCCAGAAAGAAATTGCAAACAGAAAAAATTTTATTTCTTAGCGCTATCACAATATATTCCATCAAAAAATTTAAAAAAATCTTAACAGCAAACCCTAACAGCAAAATATTCTGGCAAAATATCCTGGCAGGGTCGAAATTATGAGAGGCACCCACATGCCTTGCTCATACTGTGGCATCAAGCAGTCAGGCCTGCAAGATGAGTGGTCTGCCAAGCGAGTGGATTCATTCTTATTTATCGAGTAACATGAACTCTCGTACTCACAATTAAGTTACAAATTATCCTCCTGTATGAATAATACGCAACGGAAACACGCATCTGACTATCAGTAATTTACAGAACTCTGACTGTACACTACACACTGGCAATACCACATTTTCTTTCCTTTTTTATTTAACGGCTTTTGTCTACACGTGGCCACCGCACTGAATATGAATGGCGCACACATTATAAATTCGGGACATTATGGCAACATACAATTCAATGGAAAAGTCCACCAATCTTTTTCTTTTCACCATCTTATTTATTCCGATAAATTCTCTAACCTAAACAGACAAATTCTATAACCTACAACAATAACACATGAGAAATTCCGCCCAGTGGGCATGACTTTACATTGGTGAATCTCTATATTATGGTCTCGTAATTGTTTAACGCTACAGTGCACTTTCTGGATAGGATAGTGGATCTTTTATTATACCTCACACTTCGACTCTCACAATCATCATCACGAAACTATCCTCCAGACCGAGCGGTACAGAAGGAACAAGCATAACCCACTAACCTTTTGAAACTACCTCGCTACACTCCCATGCAAACCACACATACCCAAATTACACGACATACACCACACTACAATATGAAATACAAGACAGTGAATAGTCACAACATTATCACTTTCAGCTTTCCCATTTCAATTAATATTTATCCCAGTTTCACACGACACTGCCCCACTTTGTAATTCTACTTCCCTACTATGAACTCTGGAGATATATGCACGTCTTCCTGTGCAATGCAAGCCATGTGGCGTTGCTGGATAGATGGCCGACTCACCTTGCTTCTCTCTCAGAGTTTGAATATAGCGTCACAGGGAATCGTATCACGCAAAGTAATCTTACAAACTTATTCATCACACACGCGAGTCCTCAACTGATACCATGGACGAGTACTTCTCTTTATGCTTTGTCTCATACACAGTTTGAGACTCACACAGTACTCACCACGTGGAAGTACTCGTCTCTAATTTCAAGTCCTGCACACGCCATTTCTTAAATATTTCAACCTATGGTACACACGCTATTTCTTAAATATTTCAACTTATTGTGCACACGCTAGTAATTCAGCTTAACTTAAGCACACGGAAGTATTTCAACTTATTGCTACACGTGGTTTCTTTGTGACCGTTGGTCACTTCCGAAGATTACTACAATCCCATTAATATTACCTGCCTGACATTTAATTCTCCCCACAAAAGTTCCTGAAATAGAGAAATTATTATTTCAAACTACTCTTAAACATTCCACATGCATACCATGCCTCCACTCTTTCGTCATTACGGAGCACAACTAAAACAGGTGTTAACAGCACAGGATCCAGCGGCAGAGTGCCGAAACATGGCCGTTCTCCAGGTCATCTCCCATCTCTGTCGAGGTGGGGGAAGCACCTTACTACCCTATTGGCCAGCCACATTTCAGGCGCTCAAAGCTCTGGTAAATTTCATCTCTTTGGTTCCACCAAAGGTGGCCAAAGGATCGACTCAAAGATGATCATATATTCACATTCACTATCTGCGGTTAGCAGACAACCATACATTCATTCATTTCAAGAGATCTCACCAAACTGGATGTAGGGATTTATTTTGTGGGAGTGCACATATGATAAATTAAATAAATAGATTGTCATTCTTTCCTACACTGGTATCCGGCTTCGCTGTATTAATTGCAATTGAGTTATTTTACAAAAAAATGTGTTGTTCTGACAAAAATAATGAGGTATGTTGTACCTATTTTCAATGTCGGGCGGTACTGTACCCTTTCAACATTTAAGTGCTTGGCAGAGGGTTCATCCAACCACAATCATACTATCTCTCTACCATTCCACTCCCGAACAGCGCGCGGGAAAAACGAACACCTAAACCTTTCTGTTCGAGCTCTGATTTCTCTTATTTTATTTTGATGATAATTCCTACCAGGTTGGGCTCAACAAAATATTTTCGCATTCGGAAGAGAAAGTTGGTGACTGAAATTTCGTAAATAGATGTCGCAGTGACGAAAAACGTCTTTGCTTTAATGACTTCCATCCCAACTCGCGTATCATATCTGCCACACTCCCTCCCCTATTACGTGATAATACAAAACGAGTTGCCCGTTTTTGCACCCTTTCGATGTCCTCCGTCAATCCCACCTGGTAAGGATCCCACACCGCGCAGCAATATTCTAACAGAGTACGAACGAGTGTAGTGTAAGCTGTCTCTTTAGTGGACTTGCTGCATCTTCTAAGTGTCCTGCCAATGAAACGCAACCTTTGGCTCGCCTTCCCCACAATATTATCTATGTGGTCTTTCCAACTGAAGTTGTTCGTAATATTAACACCCATGTAGTTAGTTGAATTAACAGCCTTGAGAATTTTACTATTTATCGAGTAATCGAATTCCAACGGATTTATTTTGGAACTCATGTGGATCACCTCACACTTTTCGTTATTTAACGTCTACTGCCACCTGCCACACCATACAGCAATCTTTTCTAAATCGCTTTGCAACTGATACTGGTCTTCGGATGACGTTACTAGACGGTAAATTACAGCATCATCTGCGAACAACCTAGAACTGCTCAGATTGTCACCCAGGTCATTTATATAGATCAGGAACAGCAGAGGTCCCAGGACGCTTCCCTGGGGAACACCTGATATCACTTCAGTTTTACTCGATGATTTGCCATCTATTACTACGAACTGCGACCTTCCTGACAGGAAATCACGAATCCAGTCGCACAACTGGGACGATACCCCATAGGCCCGCAGCTTGATTAGAAGTCGCTTGTGAGGAACGGTGTCAAAAGCTTTCCGGAAATCCAGAAATACGGAATCAACCTGAGATCCCCTGTCGATAGCGGCCATTACTTCGTGCGAATAAAGAACTAGCTGCGTTGCACAAGAACGATGTTTTCTGAAACCATGCTGATTACGTATCAATAGATCGTTCCCTTCGAGGTGATTCATAATGTTTGAATACAGTATATGCTCCAAAATCCTACTGCAAACCGACGTCAGTGATATAGGTCTGTAGTTCGATGGATTACTCCTACTACCCTCCTTAAACACTGGTGCGACCTGCGCCATTTTCCAACCTGTAGGTACAGATCTATCGGTGAGCGAGCGGTTGTATATGATTGCTAAGTAGGGAGCTATTGTATCAGCGTAATCTGAAAGGAACCTTATCGGTATACAATCTGGACCTGAAGACTTGCCCATATCAAGCGATTTGAGTTGCTTCGCAACCCGTAAGATATCTACTTCTAAGAAACTCATGCTAGCAGCTGTTCGTGTTTCAAATTCTGGAATATTCCATTCGTCTTCACTGGTGAAGGAATTTCGGAAAACTGCGTTCAATAACTCCGCTTTAGCGGCACAGTCGTCGGTAACAGTACCATCGGCACTGCGCAACGAAGGTATTGACTGCGTCTTGCCGCTTGGGTACTTTACATACGACAAGAATTTCTTCGGATTTTCTACCAAATTTCGAGACAATGTTTCGTTGTGGAACCTATTAAAGGCATCTCGCATTGAAGTTCGTGCCAAATTTCGCGCGTCTGTAAATTTTAGCCAATCTTCGGGATTTCGCGTTCTTCTGAACTTCGCATGCTTTTTCCGTTGCCTCTGCAACAGCGTTCGGACCTGTTTTGTGTACCATGTGGGATCAGTTCCACACAGCAATATGCAATTAATTTTTCAAAATTACAGCATTATGACAGAGACTCAGACGTTCATAACGGGTGGCAGGGACAAAGAATCCAGTGAAATTTTTTTAAGTGCTTTATCTGAAAACTACCTTGAGTAGTTAAACAGAGAACCGACCCGTGACGATAACATATTAGACCTTCTGGTGACAAACAGACCCGAACTATTTGAAAAAGTTAACGCAGAACAGGGAATCAGCGATCATAAAGCGGTTACGGCATCGATGATTTCAGCCGTAAATAGGAATATTAAAAAGGGTAGGAAGATTTTTCTGTTTAGAAAAAGTGACATAAAGCAGATTTCAGAGTCCCTGACGGCTCAACACAAAAATTTTGTCTCAAATACAGATAGTGTTGAGGATCAGTGGACAAAGTTCAAAACCGTCGTACATAATGCGTTAGATGAGTATGTGCCAAGCAAGATCGTAAGAGATGGAAAAGAGCCACCGTGGTACAACAACCGAGTTAGAAAACTGCTGCTGAAGCAAAGGGAACTTCACAGCAAACATAAACATAGCCAAAGCCTTGCAGACAAACAAAAATTACGCGAAGCGAAATGTAGTGTGAGGAGGGCTATGCGAGAGGCGTTCAATGAATTCGAAAGTAAAGTTCTATGTACAGACTTGGCAGAAAATCCTAAGAAATTTTGGTCTTATGTCAAAGCGGTAGGTGGATCAAAACAAAATGTCCAGACACTCTGTGACCGAGATGGTACTGAAACAGAGGATGACGGACTAAATGTCTTTTTCCAAAGTTGTTTCACAGAGGAAGATTGCACTGTAGTTCCTTCTCTAGATTGTCGCACAGATGACAAAATGGTAGATATCGAAATAGACGACAGAGGGATAGAGAAACAATTAAAATCGCTCAAAAGAGGAAAGGCCTCTGGACCTGATGGGATACCAGTTCAATTTTACACAGAGTACGCGAAGGAACTTGTCCCCCTTCTTGCAGCGGTGTACCGTATGTCTCTAGAAGAGCGTAGCGTTCCAAAGGATTGGAAAGGGGCACAGGTCACCCCCGTTTTCAAGAAGGGACGTCGAACAGATGTGCAGAACTATAGACCTATATCTCTAACGTCGATCAGTTGTAGAATTTTGGAACACGTATTGTGTTCGAGTATAATGACTTTTCTGGAGACTAGAAATCTACTCTGTAGGAATCAGCATGGGTTTCGAAAAAGACGGTCATGTGAAACCCAGCTCGCGCTATTCGTCCACGAGACTCAGAGGGCCATAGACACGGGTTCACAGGTAGATGCCGTGTTTCTTGACTTCCGCAAGGCGTTCGATACAGTTCCCCACAGTCGTTTAATGAACAAAGTAAGAGCATATGGACTATCAGACCAATTGTGTGATTGGATTGAGGAGTTCCTAGATAACAGGACGCAGCATGTCATTCTCAATGGAGAGAAGTCCTCCGAAGTAAGAGTGATTTCAGGTGTGCTGCAGGGGAGCGTCATAGGACCGTTGTTATTCACAATATACATAAATGACCTGGTGGATGACATCGGAAGTTCACTGAGGCTTTTTGCAGATGATGCTGTGGTGTATCGAGAGGTTGTAACAATGGAAAATTGTACTGAAATGCAGGAGGATCTGCAGCGAATTGACGCATGGTGCAGGGAATGGCAATTGAATCTCAATGTAGACAAGTGTAATGTGCTGCGAATACACAGAAAGATAGATCCTTTATCATTTAGCTACAAAATAGCAGGTCAGCAACTGGAAGCAGTTAATATCATAAATTATCTGGCAGTACGCATTAGGAGTGATTTAAAATGGAATGATCATATAATGTTGATCGTCGGTAAAGCAGATGCCAGACTGAGATTCATTGGAAGAATCCTAAGGAAATGCAATCCGAAAACAAAGGAAGTAGGTTACAGTATGCTTGTTCGCCCACTGCTTGAATACTGCTCAGCAGTGTGGGATCCGTACCAGATAGGGTTGATAGAAGATATAGAGAAGATCCAACGGAGAGCAGCGCGCTTCGTTACAGGATCATTTAGTAATCGCGAAAGCATTACGGAGATGATAGATAAACTCCAGTGGAAGACTCTGCAGGAGAGACGCTCAGTAGCTCGGTACGGGCTTTTGTCAAAGTTTCGAGAACATACCTTCACCGAAGAGTCAAGCAGTATATTGCTCCCTCCTACGTATATCTCGCGAAGAGACCATGAGGATAAAATCAGAGAGATTAGAGCCCACACAGAGGCATACCGACAATCCTTCTTTCCACGAACAATACGAGACTGGAATAGAAGAGAGAACCGATAGAGGTACTCAAGGTACCCTCCGCCACACACCGTCAAGTGGCTTGCGGAGTATGGATGTAGATGTAGATGTAGATCTCTTACCAATTTATGAGGTATGAATCTCTCAATTGCTGTTGCTACTATATCTTTGAATTTGACCCACATCTCGCCTACATCTGCATAGTCAGTTCGGAAGGAATGGAGATTGTCTCTTAGGAAGGCTTCTAGTGACACTTTACCCGCTTTTTTAAATAAAATTATTTTGCGTTTGTTTCTGGTGGATTTGGAAGAAACGGTATTGAGCCTAGCTACAACGACCTTGTGATCACTAATCCCTGTATCAGTCATGATGCTCTCTATTAGCTCTGGATTGTTTGTGGCTAAGAGGTCAGGTGTGTTTTCGCAACCATTTACAATTCGCGTGGGTTCGTGGACTAACTGCTCGAAATAATTTTCAGAGAAAGCATTTAGGACATTCTCGGAAGATGTTTTCTGCCTACCACCGGTTTTGAACAAGTATTTTTGCCAACATATCGAGGAAGGTTGAAGTCCCCACCAACTATAACCGTATGAGTGGGGTATTTATTTGTTACGAGACTCAAATTTTCTCTGAACTGTTCAGCAACTACACTCCCGGAAATTGAAATAAGAACACCGTGAATTCATTGTCCCAGGAAGGGGAAACTTTATTGACACATTCCTGGGGTCAGATACATCACATGATCACACTGACAGAACCACAGGCACATAGACACAGGCAACAGAGCATGCACAATGTCGGCACTAGTACAGTGTATATCCACCTTTCGCAGCAATGCAGGCTGCTATTCTCCCATGGAGACGATCGTAGAGATGCTGGATGTAGTCCTGTGGAACGGCTTGCCATGCCATTTCCACCTGGCGCCTCAGTTGGACCAGCGTTCGTGCTGGACGTGCAGACCGCGTGAGACGACGCTTCATCCAGTCCCAAACATGCTCAATGGGGGACAGATCCGGAGATCTTGCTGGCCAGGGTAGTTGACTTACACCTTCTAGAGCACGTTGGGTGGCACGGGATACATGCGGACGTGCATTGTCCTGTTGGAACAGCAAGTTCCCTTGCCGGTCTAGGAATGGTAGAACGATGGGTTCGATGACGGTTTGGATGTACCGTGCACTATTCAGTGTCCCCTCGACGATCACCAGTGGTGTACGGCCAGTGTAGGAGATCGCTCCCCACACCATGATGCCGGGTGTTGGCCCTGTGTGCCTCGGTCGTATGCAGTCCTGATTGTGGCGCTCACCTGCACGGCGCCAAACACGCATACGACCATCATTGGCACCAAGGCAGAAGCGACTCTCATCGCTGAAGACGACACGTCTCCATTCGTCCCTCCATTCACGCCTGTCGCGACACCACTGGAGGCGGGCTGCACGATGTTGGGGCGTGAGCGGAAGACGGTCTAACGGTGTGCGGGACCGTAGCCCAGCTTCATGGAGACGGTTGCGAATGGTCCTCGCCGATACCCCAGGAGCAACAGTGTCCCTAATTTGCTGGGAAGTGGCGGTGCGGTCCCCTACGGCACTGCGTAGGATCCTACGGTCTTGGCGTGCATCCGTGCGTCGCTGCGGTCCGGTCCCAGGTCGACGGGCACGTGCACCTTCCGCCGACCACTGGCGACAACATCGATGTACTGTGGAGACCTCACGCCCCACGTGTTGAGCAATTCGGCGGTACGTCCACCCGGCCTCCCGCATGCCCACTATACGCCGTCGCTCAAAGTCCGTCAACTGCACATACGGTTCACGTCCACGCTGCCGCGGCATGCTACCAGTGTTAAAGACTGCGATGGAGCTCCGTATGCCACGGCAAACTGGCTGACACTGACCGCGGCGGTGCACAAATGCTGCGCAGCTAGCGCCATTCGACGGCCAACACCGCGGTTCCTGGTGTGTCCGCTGTGCCGTGCGTGTGATCATTGCTTGTACAGCCCTCTCGCAGTGTCCGGAGCAAGTATGGTGGGTCTGACACACCGGTGTCAATGTGTTCTTTTTTCCATTTCCAGGAGTGTATATCATCAGAGTCTGGGGATCGGTAGAAGGAGCCAATTATTAACTTAGTTCGGCTGTTAAGTATAACCTCCACCCATACCAATTCGCACGGAGTATCTACTTCGACTTCACTACAAGATAAACCACTACTGACAGACACAAACACTCCACCACCAATTCTGCCTAATCTATCTTTCCTGAACACCGTCTGAGACTTCGTAAAAAATTCTGCAGAACTTATTTCAGGCTTTAACCAGCTTCCTGTACCTATAACGATTTCAGCTTCTGTGCTTTCTATTAGCGCTTGTTACTCAGGGACTTTCCCAGCACAACTACAACAATTTACAACTACAATTCCGACTGTTCCTTGATCCAAGTACGTCCTGTATTTGCCATGCACCCTTTGAGATTGCAGCCCACCCCGTACTTTCCCGAGGCCTTCTAACCTAAAAAAACCGCCCAGTCCACGCCACACAGCCTCCGCTACCCGTGTAGCCGCCAGCTGAGTGTAGTGAACTCCTGACCTATTCAGCGGAACCCGAAACCCCACCACCCTATGGCGCAAGTCAAGGAATCTGCAGCCAACACGGTCGCAAAACCATCTGAGCCTCTGAGTCAGACCCTTCACCCGGCTCTGCACCAAAGGTCCGTAGTCGGTTCTGTCAACGATGCTGCAGATGGTGAGCTCTGCCTTCATCTCGTAAGCAAGGCCGGCAGCCTTCACCAAATCAGTTAGCCGCTGGAATCCAGAGAGAATTTCCTCAGATCCAAAGCGACACACGTCATTAGTGCCGACATGTGCCACAACCTGCAGCTGGCTGCACCCTGTGCTCTTCATGGCATCCGGAAGGACCCTTTCCACATCAGGAATGACTCCACTCGGAATGCACACGGAGTGCACACTGGATTTCTTCCCTTCCTTAACCGCCATATCCCTAAGGGGCCCCATTACGCGCCTAACATTGGAGCTCCCAACTACCAATAAGCCCACCCTCTGCGATTGCCCGGACCTTGAAGGCTGAGAATCATCCTCTGAAACAGGGCAGGTAGCTGCATCTGGCTCAGCCAGAGACAGTACCTGAAATCAGTTTGTCAGACGCACTGGGGAGGCTTTCTGATCAGCCTCTGGGGACGTCTTTCGCTGCCTGACACGCCTTGGAACGACCTCCCAATCAACCACAGGCGAGGGCTCAGCCCCACTGCGGGCAGCAACCGGGGCAACCACAGCGGCAGACCGCTCTGGGGACAGACGGGACGAGGTTGACATTCCCGTGATACCCAAGTCCGGCTCCCCACAGTGGTGCCCATTGGTAACAGTCTCAAGCTGCGCGACCGAAGTCAGCGCCGCTTGCAGCTGTGAGCGAAGGGATGCCAACTCAGCCCTCATCCGAACACAGCAATCACAGTCTATTATATTTATTTATTTTCAGATGCATCTACCAGTCTTTATACAAGTCGCTGATCATCTGTATTCCGCAACAAGTTTCGGACGATGTAACCTCCCTGAACATACTCTATCCGGACACCTATTAACGGACATTAAAATGCAATGTGACCACTTTTCGTCTTTATGACAGCTTTAACTCTGCTGGGGATGCTATCAATGAGCTGTCATAACAGCTGTGGATGAATGGCAATCAATTCTTCCCCAAGAGCCGAAGCCAAAGAACTGTCAGGGGTCTGGAGCAACGTCGACGTTCTAACTGATCCCAGAGATGTTCCATTGGCTTCATATTGGGACGCTTGACAGCTCAGTCTATTTAAAAAATGTTATTTTCCACAAACCTCTGCCTCACAGTTGCTACCTTACGACAGAACGTGTTGTCATGTTGATACAATCACCGTCTTCGGCCTTTTCCTGTACTGTACGCGGTATAAAGTGATATAAACCGCGTTCATATCCTTCCATATTTAGCGTTTTCTCAAGTGCAATAAGGGGATCACAGTAACCACGAAAATCTACCCCATACCGCAACACCATCTCCTCTGCACTTCACTGTTGGCACTACACTCGAAGACATGTAAAGTCCTCCTTGCATTCGCCAAACTCAGGCCGTCTCGTTGGATTGCCACAGGGTATAGCGTGATTCATCACTCCAAATCGCTCCCTCCCGGTCATCCACTGTCCAGTGGCTTTGCTCTCTACACCCTCTCAAGCATCACCGAACCTTGACTGCAGAAATGTGCAGCTTATTAAGACCTGCTTTACCGTTGTACCCCATTTTTCGTAGCTTCCTAAGGTTAGCCATTTTCCTAAGTAGACTGCTGGCAGCACTTTGAAACTCAGGAGTGATTCCTTCCGCCGACTTTATGCGAATTTTTACAGCCACTCTGTGCAATGGTCGACGGTCCCTGTCCGTCAATGCCTGAGGTCTGCCTCGTCTTGATTCAGCTGCGGTTCTTCCTTCGCGTTTCCACTTCATAGTCACATCACCAACAGTCGACTGGGGCAGGTTTAGAAGAGTTAAAATTTCCCTAAGGATTTGTTACTCTCGTGACATCCAACGACTAGCCCACGTTCAAAGTCACTGAACTTCCATGATCGACCCATTCTCCTGTTATTGCTTCTCTACTGACTACAGATTACTTATCTCCTCCTTTTATACTGACGGGTCTCCCTCTCTTGACATCTAGTGATTATTCCGCATTGTCCGAATACTTCCGATCAGGTAGTGTAACTAATAAACGTCCGCAACTCGTGGTCTAATGGTTACCGTCGCTACCTCTAGATCTCTGAGGCCCGGGTTCACTTCCCGTCCGGCTCAGTGATTTTCCTCGTGATGTCCTAATAATTTCAAAATGGTTAAAATGGCTCTGAGCACTATGGGACTTAGCATCGGAGGTCATCAGTCCCCTATAACTTAGAACTACTTAAACCTAACTGACCTAAGGGCATCACACACATCCATGCGCGAGGCAGGATTCGAACCTGCGACCGTAGCGGTCGCGCGGTTCCAGACTGAAGCGCCTAGAACCGGTCGGCCACCGCTGCCGGCTAATAATTTCATCTCAGCTTCATCACAAACAAGTTTTGGTGAAGTGGCGTCAAACAGAGGGACTTGCAACAGTCGGCCGAGCAACTCCAAACGGGTGTCCAGGCCAATAACGCCGTAATATCATTTCGTTTCGTTTCTGAAGCTTACAAAGTAATACACGACAGAAATATTTATTTACATAGCAGGGGTTTAAAAGGCCGTTTCGGCTGCAAAGTTCTTTTATTTTCCATTGCTTAAACCATGACCGGTTTCGAGCTCTTACACGCCCATCATCAGGTCTGATAAGTTAGTGCTGTGACCCTGAGTGCCGCGATGGACGAGGACAGGACGTGGTGTACCACCAGTGAGCGCAAGAAAGAACCTTACAACTGAAGCGGTATTTTCAACCTCTGTTGTAGCGCTCATTTGCGGATGTCCCTCCAGCAGGACTGTTTATTTAAATGGGTTGTAAGGTGGTCATGTCATTTTGGTTTTTGTGCATCATAGACGTGCACGTCAGAAGAAGAGCAAGTTACGTTACAGTTAAACAATCGTTGGTCTTGTCCTGGCAAAGTCTTTGCCTCTGCGCAGTCTGATACATTCTCAGTTGAAGTGTGGTAGGTGATGGACGTATTTAGTAGTTGTGATTACTGATTGTATCTGTTAGATGAAGAAAGGGCAGCAAGGATGAATATCATGTGAAAGGAGTATAAATTTTGAATAACAATTTTTAAGAGAAGTTTGAAGTAACACTGCAACACTGCGCACTTAATTTGTCGTAATGATTATAATCAGCTAGTTAACTTGCTTAGAGCTGAAAGAAAGACCACCCCATTTCCCCGAATCACAGATTTAAAACAATAATTGATTAAGCTGTTTAATTTTTATAGAAATTTTCTGTTTACATTGTACTCGCTTTAAATCATTGTTCACTTTGCAAGCATACTATTGTTCAGACCAATATTATATGTGAAGATCACGCGAAGTTTTACTCTGTCTTTTGACTATATACGTCATTCTAAAATCGTTGTCCTGGAATATCGTTTCATAGAAATACTCTCTCTGCCCATCACGCTGTATGTCATTATGCATGCAACAAGTTCGAACATGTATCTAGAAATAGAAATCTATTTTAGCCGCTGCCTGCTTGCTGTCGTGTTTTTTACAAAAGAACAGATACCATCTTCATGTAGATAAGGCTTACCGGCCAATGATCTTCTTCAGTTCGGATGCACTCCCATTGCCCGAACTCTTACGCGAATCGGTATATTGACTGCCGAGAGTACTGAGTATACTGGGCAGGGGCGCTACAAATGTAGTGTGTGGGCAGTAAGTTGGAAATGTGTGTTTCACGGAGAGCGTGCCAGAGATAAGTCCCTGCAGTCGCGCTATCCTCTGTGTCTCCAGTGGCTCAGTCGGATAGACCATCTTCCATGTAAGCAGGAGATACCAGGTTCGAGTCGCGGTCGGGGCACACATTTTCTACTGTCAACGTTGATATTTATCAACGCCTGTAAGCAGCTAATGGTCTGGATTTCATTGTAATTTCATTCTTCAAGAGCTGCATGTCCAAAATAACAGATACCATCTTCATACATCTGGAAGTTCGGTTACTTGGAGACCATTTGCAGCAATTCATGGGAGTCATGTTGCCAAACAACGATGCAATTCTTATGGATGACAGGGTCACAGTTGTTCGCGATTGGTCTGAAGAACGTTCTGGACATTCCGAGACAATGGTCTGGCCATTCAGACCGCCTGACATGAATCCCATCGAACATTTATGGGACGTGATCAAGACGTCAGTTCACGCGTAAAATCCTGCATCAATAACAGTTCCGCAATTACGGGCGGCTATAGGGGCAGCATGGCTCGGATACTTTTGCAGAGGACTTCCAGCGACTTGTTGAGCCCATGCCACGTCGGGCTGCTGAACTACGACGGGCGAAAGGAGGTCCGACGGTTTAATATGAGGTATCCTACGACTTCTGCCACCTCAGTGTAGTTTATTCACTTATTTATCAGAGTTATAGCAACTACTATAGGTTTTAGACAGAACATTATTTTTCTGTCTTGTGGCTGACGCCTTTAAACGAACTGAGCGTAAATTAAATGTCTTTCAATTTAAGCTAAGGGGTTAGAAGGGTTCATGCTGTAGATAATTTCCTGTATTAAGATGACATTTCTGGTGGCAGAATGTTCATTTAAGTGAGGTGTTCAAAGGAGTGACCATTATCCTGAACGCACAACTCTGTCCCCCTTCGAAACGACCTGTGAACGAAATGTACAGATGCTGTTGCCACCGAGCGATAAGCTTCCTCGATGCGCTGCTTGTAGTCACGTTCGGTTATATTGTAGAATGGTATTCTTACAAAGCCATGTATATAGCACGTCGGAATTCACAAACAAACGGGTTTCAGTCTGCCACGGGTATTGAAGTGTAATAAACATTGCATACTGAAACGTCCCCTTAGAAAAATTTAAAAAATGACCGTGCTGGGAAACCTCTATATTATTTCATACAAAGACAACTGAGTAAAACTCAACGTACTCAAACAGTTTTCTCTTTATTTATTCTGATCATCACTAAACTGACACACAATATTTTTAGCGCAACGCTATCTGACTTTCAATAATCCCTACAAAAGAATGGCCCTGACTAACAATAACCTATACTTTCATGAATCACTTACCTCACAAAAATCTTCTTTACTCGAACTACCGTATTACAGCGAGCGCTATTACTGTCAGCTAAATAAAAGACTCTAACAACTGAAGGCACTAACTACTGATAGGCATAGTTAGCAGATGATTTTTATAGAGAACAAACAATGTATTTACCTTAATAATGTTCAAAATCAATCTTTACAAATTTCCTTTTTCTGTCGGACACACGTCCAGATCGTCCGCCTATAGTGACCTCTCAAAACTCTGGCATCTCTCTCTACTCATCCACCATTGCTGGTGGCTCACCTCCAGCTGCACAACTCTACACGCAGTTCCATCCACCTGCCCAACACTACAATGGGGAATATTCCAACAATGCCAACTAGCCAGACTACGCACAGCACAGTCAGTGATTTTCATACAGAGGGCTACTTGGCGTTACCAACATAAAAACCTAAACAGCCTACTTACAATACTCAAACAACGAATGCTTTGACATATTGCTGATGCTCGGCGGATGTCGACACGATACCAATGAAGCAGCCGTGGCTTATGCCGCGAGATATCTGATCGAAGCCATTACGCTCTTAAGCGCTGAGCAAAGACTACGGGAAACAAGTCGTCTGAGGAAGCGCGGCAGTAAAAGACGAAGGGTAGCAAGGAGTGACGGCATGGATGCGGCCCACACAGTCGCTCGATTTAATTCAGTTGATTTCCTTTTGCTTGACTGCTGCTACGGTCGCAGGTTCCAATCCTGCCTCGGGCATGGATGTGTGCGATGTCCTTAAGTTAGTTAAGTTTAAGTAGTTCTTAGTCTAGGGGACTGATGACCTCAGATGTTAAGTCCCATAGTGCTTAGAGCCATGTGAACTTTTTGCTTGGATATCTAAAGAGTCATGTTTGTCACCGAACCCACAACCGCAGTTGAAAACAGCCCATCAAGGAAGTTTGTCGCAGTGTGACACCATTATCTTCACGTCTCGTCCAAAGGTCGATTAGAAGTGTGCACACTTTAGTGTGCCTTCAGGGAGATGGGGGCTCGTTGAACACATCACCTAATCGAGTATTCCGACCCCGGAACACCCATCTGAATGGATCCCGTTTGTACAGCATGTTGCATCCACCCCTAAAACTGATTGATAGAAAATTGATTTAAATTGATTTTTACATTTTAATGCATAACTGTTGCAAGAGAGAAGAAAAGGAATGTACCTGGAGGACTGATTATGAAAATGCAGACGCTGTATTTTATTGTTTCAGACAAGATTGGACTTGAACAAGGCAGTGCACTGTCCTCGCTACTATTCATCACTGTTATGGATGATATAATAAATAACATCAAGAAAAGTTTTGGTGAACTTACTGCGGTCGCCTTTCCTGATTTTATGGCTTAGGGTGAAACAGAAGAAAAAGAAATTCAGACCAGATCCGACGTGCGGAAAGCCAGTTTCAGGAATACCATCTCCATACAGCGAGACCAAGACAATACTCATGGTAGTCAACAGAGATGGGTATCCCGCAGCTAACAGACCACCAGCTAAAGTGTGTACGTAGTTTTCCGTACCTCGACAGTATCATCTCTAGGGATAATTTGATTATACAGGACATTTCGAAGAGGAAGCAAGAAAGGGATATGAAATCTACCAACAAGTGAGATGCCTTTTATGGGACGACATGATTTCAGGAAAAGCAAAATCAGTGATATTTAACATCTGCTTCACACCAGTGTTGACCTATGGTATCGAAGTTTCCACCATCGCAAAGAGAGAGTCATTGATACTCGAGAAATAAAATTCCTTAGATTCGTGATCGAGAAGACCAAGGTGGTTAAGGAATGACGAGGTAAGAAAGGAAGCCGAAATCAAGACATCCCTTTTAGACTGATTCAGCCGATGTAGACTACTGTAATAAGAGCATCTAATGATGATGGAGTCTACACGAACAGCGAGAATAAATTTGTAAAGACAGGTGGAAGGACACATTCTGTAGGAAGACTCAGAATCCGTTGGACAGACGTGACAACAGATGGCCTCGCTGCCCAGGGAAGGAAAACGGACATGTTCTGTCTGGCAGGTTATACATAGAGAGAAGTAAGAGGAAGAGGCTTATTAACAGTACCAGTACCAGAGGGACTGGAACTGTACAATGATTGAGTTAGTGATGGGGATGAAGATGATGGTGATGATGCACTATTTGATTTAAACACGTATACATTACAGAATAGATGAGGTTCTACTTAAAAAAAATTTAGCTCATTTTTGTAACTCTGATAAATAACTGAATAAACTACGTTTATAAAAATATAGAAAGAGTAACGTTTCTCACGTTTGCCTATCTAAATATATATTGCTTTCCCTTATTATTTTGTAAGTGAGCGAGAAAATTGCCTTATGTGCTGTTACTAAGTTGAGGTACGCTGCACTATACCTTTGCTTCTTGCAGTGCTTTCCTATTAGCAGCGGTGTACTGTATTCTGTTAGCTGGGAAGTGTTCAAACTAACCACCTATCTGTTCGGATAATACGTATCATGTATATTGTTTTGTATGCGAAGAAGATTTTCTGAAAGTCAAGAAATATGGCATCAATCCGAGCTCAGCTATCCATTACACTCTGGGTGCCATGAATGGACAGAGCAGGCTGAATTACACATAGCTGGGTTTTACCCGATCGAACAAGCGTAATATACACTGATGAACCAAAACATTATGACCACTGTCCACTGCAATATTAAATACCGCCTAGTGGCACTGTATATCCGTAGAGCAGAGATGAATGAGGGTCACTCTAGCGACGACGCTGACCGACATTGGAGAAATTCACTGACATAAGCGACCTTCATTCCTGATATAATTCCGGACAGCGATGGCATCTTCCAGCTGGATAAACGTGCGTGCCACAAGGCAGAATCGTACCGCAGTGATATGAGGAACGAGGTAATGAACTCTTTGATGTCTTGGCATCCAAATTCGCCTGACCTGAACCTGGTGGTAGACATCTGGGATTCTATAGTGCGCCAGCTCTGCGCCCACAAACCACCAGCCGGTAATTTATGGGAATTGTGTGAGCTGTGCGTAGAGAAATGGAGCCGCGTATCTTCGGAAACCTACCAAGGACTTCCCTAATCCATGCCCCACAGCACTGCTGCTGTGTTTCGTTCCAAATATGGACTAACACTCTATTAAGAAGATGGACACAATTCGGTCTTGTGACCTTTTGTTTAGATTGGGACTGCCTGCGCTTTTTCCAGTGGCGTAGCACAGTCGTTCTTCCAATGAGATACGGTAAAGTGACGCTAAATAGCCAGTAGATGTGGAAATTCAATATATAAGGACCAGGAAAATGAAAAAGAGACAATTGGAAACAAAAGGTAGTAAAGTGCTCATCCGAAAGTAATAGCCATGTTAAAAAGGATAATATTGCCGTGGGGGAACGTACGTAGTACGCATTTCTCCCGCTAGGAGTGTATAGCGCAACTCACTGCTAGTTCAGTGTCGCCTGTGTTGCGACTTCGTGTGTTCTGTTCATCTGCAGTGATTGTTTTTGCTAGCGCTGTTTTGTTTTTGTTTCTTTTTTTTATGACGACAAGTTTAAGTGAACAATGTGCAGCTGTGAAATTTTGTTTTCTACTCGGTAAAAATGGCGTAAAAACTGTTTTTATGTTGAAAACAAAATATAACGTTTAAAAAATAATTTCTTTTTTTGAGTACCCCCTCGTATATTTATCCCACTGTTGGACAAGACGATCAGTGCCTTCATGGAAAAAAGTTTTCCTTTGCCTACGGAACAGAATTTTGATTGTACCCTAGCGTCCACCTCTTTGTCCGAAGCAAATCAACAACCATGAATAACTTTCTTCAGGGCTCCAAAAAATTTGGAAATGGCATGGGGAGAGATCGGAACAGTTTGGAGGATGTGTAAGATCTTCCCAGTGAAGCTTCTGTAGCGTACTCGAAACAGTCTTGGCAACGTTTCGGTCCACCCACACTCACCGTCTTGTCTCACAGTGGGATAAACGTATTAACAGTCGTAGCGATTCCATTTGAAATAATAAATAGTTTACCTACTTTTTCCCGTCAGTCTCGTTTTCATTTCACTACCCCTTATAGGATGCAAAGGGCAAGACAAAAGAGGTCTTGTGGCCTGTCTTCTTTCGAGCGACTGAGTTACTGTTAGTCTATTTTGGATTGACAGTTCTGAAAATATTTACAAATTCTTTCAGCTACTGCATAACTAAAGGTCACCTTGTACACAGCCTGATACGAGCGTTTCGATCTGACGCCACAACGGCGACGTGCGCGTCAATGTCGCTGCTTATTTATTGAAGCAGGTTTTCTTTTGAGGTCACGAGACTAACACGTTCTTAACCGTCATGTCCCAGAAAAATCCAGTGCGTTTACCAGGAATCGCAGCCGACTTCAGTGTTAAGTCACTGACGACAACCACGGATGATGACAAGGTATTGCTTTAATTAATTAGTTTTTAATTTTCTTATCTACTTTGTAATTGGGCTTTTAGTTGTATATTATTACGTTAGTGTGTTTCAAAAGTTTCATACATTTCCATATTTGTATTCACCCGCAAAAATATCATTGTCTCTGATCACATACAAACTACCCAAGATGAGAAGAAGTATTAAATTTATTTTGTGGAGTATTTCCGGCGGATGGCATATTCCATCTTATTTCGGGAATCGCCCGGGACAAAATTATATCTTCTTTAAGAGAAGCAGTTTTTAATTCAGCCACTGACTCACTTTGTATATGGCTGTACGGTTGCCAGCCGAAATGTCGGAAAGAGAAATAGTAACTTGGTCGTGAATGCTCACCAGAAAGAAGATGAGTATGGTTTTTGCTTCTCTTTGGTCATCTGTCTTCTGACTCGTTTGATGCGACCCGCCAAGAATTTCTCTTTTGTGTCAAACCCTTCATTTCAAAGTAGCCCTTGCATACAAGTTCTCAATTGCCTAAAAACATAAAATAATAAGGAATTGATATGGCAGTCATCCGCAACTGAGTAACTATTTAGTAAAGTAGAATCAGCCTCGATTGTAATGAAAATTTATTTATTACCTGAGCGACTCGTTTCAGAACATTACAGCTCCATCCTCGGGTACTAACGAGTTACGAAAAATGAAATAATTCGCAGAAATCTCTCATACTCTCTTAGTTAAAAGCAACTCTTACTGAAAGTGTCTTATAGTCAGGAGATCCTCAGATTATCTGACTGCCAGTATGTGCTAGTTCATTTAGCGTTACCCAGGGTGCACGTGTAGTGTTACACTACGGATGCGAACTAGCTTTACACCTCTATTCCTCGCCCACGATGGAATTTTAAAAAAGTCAATTGGACTGGGTTCTCCACAGATCTGGACAAATGTTTGGGATGGATACCACCTACTATCAAAAATTACCAAAGATTTGTTGGTGCCATGATAAGCACGGCCAAGAAGCACATACCAAGAGGGTACTGCAAAGAATACATCCCTGCATGGTCCCAAACCAGCGAAGAACTATACCAGAGCTTCCTTGAATCCGGAGATCAGGAAATAGCGTATGAACTGCTTCACAGCTTGGATGCCGCCAGAAGACAAAAGTGGACAGAAACTGCAGAAAGCCTCAATTTCCAAACATCTAGCAGGCAAGCATGGTCACTGCTGAGAAAACCAGGTAGCACCCCACTAGCACAACGACAAAAAGCAGCTGTAAGACCAAATGCCATAGCTGCACATCTAGTTAACACGTCTAGGACACCAAAGGATAAAACTCATACAATCCAAGTGAAGCGAGAACTCAAAATCTTAAAATATGAAGCCACAGAAACTGAACATTCTCGCCCTTTCTCTAGCGAAGACATAGAAAAAGCTCTGAAAGATGTCAAACCAACAAAGGCACCAGGTTTCGACAACGTTCACCCTGAATTCATATTAAAATGTGGCAAGTATACAAAAGTATGGCTAGCTCAAATTTTCACAAACATAATCCAAACTGGCAATATCCCACAAGAACTCAAAGGATCTAAGGTAACAGCTATTCTAAAGCCTGGGAAGCCAGCTGACAACCCAAAAAGCTACAGAGAAATTGCCCTGCTGTCTGTAATTTACAAATTACTAGAGAGGCTTATACACTCCTGGAAATGGAAAAAAGACCACATTGACACCGGTGTGTCAGACCCACCATACTTGCTCCGGACACTGCGAGAGGGCTGTACAAGCAATGATCACACGCACGGCACAGCGGACACACCAGGAACCGCGGTGTTGGCCGTCGAATGGCGCTAGCTGCGCAGCATTTGTGCACCACCGCCGTCAGTGTCAGCCAGTTTGCCGTGGCATACGGAGCTCCATCGCAGTCTTTAACACTGGTAGCATGCCGCGACAGCGTGGATGTGAACCGTATGTGCAGTTGACGGACTTTGAGCGAGGGCGTATAGTGGGCATGCGGGAGGTCGGGTGGACGTACCGCCGAATTGCTCAACACGTGGGGCGTGAGGTCTCCACAGTACATCGATGTTGTCGCCAGTGGTCGGCGGAAGGTGCACGTGCCCGTCGACCTGGGACCGGACCGCAGCGACGCACGGATGCACGCCAAGACCGTAGGATCCTACGCAGTGCCGTAGGGGACCGCACCGCCACTTCCCAGCAAATTAGGGACACTGTTGCTCCTGGGGTATCGGCGAGGACCATTCGCAACCGTCTCCATGAAGTCGGTCCCGCACACCGTTAGGCCGTCTTCCGCTCACGCCCCAACATCGTGCAGCCCGCCTCCAGTGGTGTCGCGACAGGCGTGAATGGAGGGACGAATGTCGCTTCTGCCTTGGTGCCAATGATGGTCGTATGCGTATTTGGCGCCGTGCAGGTGAGCGCCACAATCAGGACTGCATACGATCGAGGCACACAGGGCCAACACCCGGCATCATGGTGTGGGGAGCGATCTCCTACACTGGCCGTACACCACTGGTGATCGTCGAGGGGACACTGAATAGTGCACGGTACATCCAAACCGTCATCGAACCCATCGTTCTACCATTCCTAGACCGGCAAGGGAACTTGCTGTTCCAACAGGACAATGCACGTCCGCATGTATCCCGTGCCACCCAACGTGCTCTAGAAGGTGTAAGTCAACTACCCTGGCCATCAAGATCTCCGGATCTGTCCCCCATTGAGCATGTTTGGGACTGGATGAAGCGTCGTCTCACGCGGTCTGCACGTCCAGCACGAACGCTGGTCCAACTGAGGCGCCAGGTGGAAATGGCATGGCAAGCCGTTCCACAGGACTACATCCAGCATCTCTACGATCGTCTCCATGGGAGAATAGCAGCCTGCATTGCTGCGAAAGGTGGATATACACTGTACTAGTGCCGACATTGTGCATGCTCTGTTGCCTGTGTCTATGTGCCTGTGGTTCTGTCAGTGTGATCATGTGATGTATCTGACCCCAGGAATGTGTCAATAAAGTTTCCCCTTCCTGGGACAATGAATTCACGGTGTTCTTATTTCAATTTCCAGGAGTGTATATAACAGAATTAGCCCAGAATTGTTCAGGGCGATCCCAGTTGAACAGACAGGCTTTCGGCCAGGGAGAAGTTGTACTGACCAGGTATTGTCACTCACTACTTACATTGAGGCGGGATTCCAGAGAAAATTGAAAACATCAGTCGCCTTTATTGACCTCTCAGCAGCTTACGACACTGTGTGGAGAGAAGGCATCATGTACAAAATTCTTCGAGTAATTCCTTGCAAATCTATAGCACGCTTAATAGACAGCATGCTCAATGATAGGGTGTTCCAAATAAGTATGGACACGGACTACAGCTCCATCAAAAAAACTAAAGAATGGCTTACCACAAGGATCAGTGTTTACACCACTGCTGTTTAGCCTCTATATTGCAGACCTGCCGGAAACACAATCAAGAAAGTTAGGGTATGCTGACGATTGGGCCCTCGCTACAAGATGCAGCACAATTGAAGCATCTGAGGATATCGTAACGAAAGACCTGAAGATAATGGGTGAATATTTCCGTAAGTGGAGACTTCAACCAAAGGCTTCCAAAACAGAGGTTAGTTGCTTCCATCTCAACAACAAACTCGCTGGAAAGGAACTCAACATTCGATTTGAAAACACCGTTCTCAGGCATAATAAAACTCCGAAGTACTTGGGCATGACGCCGGACAGAACACTATCTTTTAAAGAGCACCTAACAAAGACTGCCGAAAAATTAAAGACAAGAAACAACATTATTCAAGCAGGCCGGTGTGGCCTTGCGGTTCTAGCGCTTCAGTTTGGAACCGCGTGACCGCTACGGTCGCAGGTTCGAATTCTGCCTCGGGCATGGACCTGTGTGATGTCCTTAGGTTAGTTAGGTTTAATTAGTTCTAAGTTCTAGGCGACTGAACTAAGTCGCATAGTGCTCAGAGCCATTTGAACCATTTTGAACATTATTAAAAAGCTCTGTGGTACTACCTGGGGAGCAGCGGCCTCCACTCTCCGCACCTCTGCTTTAGCAATTGTATTCTCGGCTGCCGAATACTGTGCTCTGATTTGGCTAAACAGCCCACATGTAAGAAAGGTGGATGTCCAGTTGCATATCAGTCTAAGGAAGATTTCTGGTGTAATTAAACCCACTCCAACGCAGTGGCTCCCAGTATTAAGTCACATCCCGCCGCCACACCTGCGACGTACTGACGCCCTTGTACGTGAATACAAAAACATCATGGGAAATCGAAGCCTGCCAATCCACCAAGACATTGAGGCTGCAAACACTAATAGGCTTCGATCTAGGAACCCGCCAACAAGGACAGCAAGGAACTGTGTACAAGAAGGTTTCAGTTTCACAAACGCATGGTCTGAAGAATGGAACGCATGGTAAAATCGTAACATGCCTTGCATCACACAAAAGCCACCTGGTTTTGACCTACCACGCAAAACGTGGTCCACTCTAAATAGGACTAGAACTCGTCATGGCAGATGTGCTTACTCCCTGTATAAATGTGGTAAAATATCATCCCCTCAGTGTGACTGCGGAGAAAGTCAGACCATCAGCAACATTGTTGAGGAGTGTTCCAGAAGAGCCTATAATGGGAGCCCCGACGACTTCCTGCTCCCCAACTCCAGAGTCGATATATTATATTAACAGACTTGATGTTTGTTTGTAATCCGTAAACTTTGTTATATTAGTAATGTTGGTTTGCAATTATACACGTTTGTTATATTAGTGATTTGTCTGTTTGTTTCTTATGCTTCTGTAATGCCATACGATAAATAAAATAAATAGTTAAAAGCAATGATATATGCATGGCGGTCGGGCCAGTGAGTAAGGAAAGTCAAACTCACACTCTCCCATGTGTAAAGGAATGAAAACCACAACGCATACAGTAACTGGAGATCTGCTACGAGGGCGCGACGGCGTATACGGCGAGTGTATGAACCAATGGGAAATGCGGATGGTACCGAAATGATGCGAAAAAAATAAGTAAGAGTTTACTGATCCATCCGTTTATAATGTGTAGGTATTAAAATAAATACGTTAAAATTATTAATAAAAGCAGGGGTGCTTTGTAAACCAATACAAGGTATGGGAGGTAAAACTTGACAGAAAATGTGTAAAAATCTTAGTAAGTCTGAGTATAAATATGAGAGACACGAGATAAAAATGAAAATGAAGAAAAGTCGAGAGAAGAGTCTATAATGTACAATGTAGACATCATAAATAAAGAAGCATGTCCGCCTCCGTAGCTGAGTGGTCAGTGTAGACAGCTGCCATGCAGGGGACACGGGTTCGATTCCCGGTACTGCCAGGGATTTTTCGTTGGTGGGAGGATGGTACGGGGTGCACTGAGCCTCGTGATACCAACTGAAGAGCTGTCTGGCCGAGTAGTAGCGGCACCACAGTTTAGAAAGTATGCAAAACCGCCGTGAGAGCTGTGTACTGAGCACATGCCACTCCATACTGCATCTGCATGACGCCTCAATGGAGAGGATGACACGGCGGCCGGTAGCCATCCTCTTCACCTGCACGGTCTGCGAGGAGGTCGCAATAAAAAAGCGACAAATTAAACAAACACGACTAAGAGAGAACAAATCTGAGAAGCTTAGTCAGGCTGACGACTACAATGAGGCCTTGTTACACCGAAGTGACAAAAGTCAAGCTATAGCAATATGCACTTATACAGATATCGGTAGTACCGCGTACACAAGGTGTAAAAGGGCAGAGCGTTGGCAAAGCTGTCATTTGTACTCTGGTGATTCAAGTTGTAAGTAGGCAGTTTAGGTTTCATGTTGGTAACGCCAAATAACGCTCCGTATGAAAATTCACTGACTGTGCTGTGTGCAGTCTGTGGCTGGTTGGACTCATTGTTGGAATATTCGCTTGCGTAGTGTTGGGCAGTTGGATGTGAACAGCGCGTAGCGTTGTGCAGCTGGAGGTGAGCCGCCAGCAGTGATGGATGTGGAGAGAGAGATGGCGGAGTTTTGAGAGGTTACTACAAGCGTACGATCTGGACGTGTGTGCGCCAGCGAAAGGAAATTTGTGAAGATGGATATGACGACTTTTGAACTCTATTAAGGTAAATACATTGTTCGTTCTTTACAAAAATCTTTCATTTGCTAACTATGCCTATCAGTAGTTAGTGCCTTCAGTAGTTAGAATCTTTTATTTAGCTGGCAGTATTGGCGCTCGCTGTATTGCAGTAGTTCAAGTAACGAAGATTTTTGTGAGGTAAGTGATTCATGAAAGGTATGGGTTATTGTCGGCCAGGGCCATTCTTTTGTAGGGATTTTTGAAAGTCAGATTGGGTTGCGCTAAAAATATTGTGTGTCAGAGTAGTGATGATTTGAATAAGTAAAGAGAAAACTGTTTGAGTACGTTGAATTTTGCTCAGCTGTTTGAAAATCAAATAACGTAGAAGTTTACAAGCACAGTCATTCATAATTTTTTCAAGGGGACGTTTCAAAGTGAAAAGATTTCTGATATGATTATGGCCGCAGACGGGAATAAACAGACTTTTGAATACAGGATGGTAGTTGGGGTTAGACACCTGAGAAATTCTGTTTCGGAAATTGTTATGGAATTAAGTATTCCGAGATCCACAGTGTCAAGAGTGTGCCTAAATAAAAATTTCAGGCGTTACCACTCGCCACAGACAACGCAGTGGCCGGTGGTCTTCACTTAACGACCGAGAGCAGCGGCGTTTGTGTAGAGTTGTCAGTGTTAACAGACAAGCAACACTGCTTAAAATTACCGCAGATATCAACGTGAGACGTTCGACAAACGCATCCGTCAGAACAGTGGGGCGAAATTTTGGCGTTAATGGGCTGTGGCAGCAGATGACCGACGCGAGTGCCTTTGCTAGAGCGCGTCCTACGTAACCGACAGAAGCCACCGACAGCGCGCGACAGCTTCAGACGACAGAACACACCCGCAGTCACAGTTACGGAAGTGTCCTAGGTGAGTGACGTCCATGGTGCCGCCTGTTCTATGCTACAACTTGCGACGTTTCAATTGAAATGTGTTCCAATCTTGTCGCTGCAACACGCCCGACATTGAGAGCCACAGCTACGAGTCTTCTCGGGAAAGCACTGGAGCCGACGCACCGGCTGCTATGAAATACTTATCATCCGATTTTAAGAAAACTACTTGGTGAAAAAATTTGATTCCTCCTCATCTAAGGCTTGGTATCTTCGCTCAATGAAGAACCGAATTTATTTTCGTTATTCGTCATAGTTACTGTTCTGCATGAAACTAAGTAAATGACGTCACGAAATTTTTAAGGGTCTGCTGAGGTAAAATCGAATTGCGTAGACTTTGCATATGGTACATTTTAGCCCATACATTATTGCGTATTAAATGTAACAAACATAACGAAATTGTATTTAAAATTGAGAGCGGAATGTTATCTCTTTCCCGACATATTAGTTGTAACATCCACGGACGGGTCGCTCACGGCGCGCTGAAATTCTTACCTGAGCATCGGGAATCGAGTGGCCGTAAAAATCATCGTATTTCATAAACAGTTCAAAAAATCGAAAGGAGGGTTTTTGGAAAAGACAGCAGACAAAGCGGACGTATTCCGTTGCATGATTAACACTCAATACGTTTTTGTCAAATGTTTGAGTGGAGGGAAAACATGGCTCAATATAAATTACACAATGAGTTATTGTCCGAATTTTTATAGCCAAACAAAGAGTGAGAAGTGGGGACTGGTATATCACAGTGACCAGTGTGAGGTCTAGTTTTACAAGAAAATGTGCACTACTGGCTATTAAAATTGCTACACCAAGAAGAAATGCAGTTGATAAACGGGTATTCATTGGACAAATATATTATACTAGAACTGACATGTGATTACATTTTCACTCAGTTTGGGTGCATAGATTCTGAGAAACCAGTAACCAGAACAACCACCTCTGGCCGTAATAACGGCCCTGATACGCCTGGGCATTGAGTCAAACAGAGCTTGGATGGCGTGTACAGGTACAGCTGCCCATGCAGCATCAACACGATACCACAGTTCATCAACAGAAGTGACTGGCGTATTGTGACGAGCCAGTTGCTCAGCACCCATTGATCAGACGTTTTCAGTTGGTGAGAGATCTTGAGAATGTGCTGGCCATGGCTACAGTCGAACATTTTCTGTATCCAGAAAGGCCCGTACAGGACCTGCAACATACGGTCGTGCATTATCGTGCTGAAATGTAGGGTTTCGCAGGTATCGAATGAAGGGTAGAGCCATGGGTCGTAACACATCTGAAATGTAACGTCCACTGTTCAAAGTGCCGTCAGTGGGAACAAGAGGTGACCGAGACGTGTAACCAATGGCACCCCACACCATCACGCCGGGTGATACGCCAGTATGGCGATGACGAATACACGTTTCCAATGTGCGTTCACCGCGAGTCGCCATCACGATGCTCTAAACGGAACCTGGATTCATCCGAAAAAATGACGTTTTGCCATTCGTGCACCCAGGTCCGTCGTTGAGTACAGCATCACTGGCGCTCCTGTCTGTGATTCAGCGTCAAGGGTAACGGCAGCCATGGTCTCCGAGCTGATAGTCCATGCTGCTGCAAACGTCATCGAACTGTTCGTGCAGATGGTTGTTGTCTTGCAAACGTCCCCATCTGTTGACTCAGGGATCGAACCGTGGCTGCACGATCCGTTACAGCCATGCGGATAACACGCCTGTCATCTCGACTGCTAATGATACGAGGCCGTTGGGATCCAGCACGGCGTTCCGTATTACCCTCCTGAACACACCGATTCCATATTCTGCTAACAGTCATTGGATCTCGATCAGCACGAGCAGCAATGTCGCGATACGATAAACCGCAATCGCGATAGGCTACAATCCGACCTTTATCAAAGTCGGAAACGTGGTGGTACTCATTTCTCCTCCTTACATGAGGCATCACAAAAACGTTTCACCAGGCAACGCCGGTCAACTGCTGTTTGTGTATGAGAAATCAGTTGGAAGCTTTCCTCATGTCAGCACGTTGTAGGTGTCGCCACCGGTGCCAACGTTATGTGAATGCTCTGAGAAGCTAATTATTTGCATATCACAGCATCTTCTTCCTGTCGGCTAAATTTCGCGTTTGTAGCACGTCATCTTCGTGGTGTAGCAATTTTAATGGCCAATAGTGTATAATTGCTTGAAAGTAATCAGGGTGACTAAGGAAAACTTAATTACTGATTTGAGGAAAAACTGAAATATATCACGAACAGCTGCTGCTATGTACGTAGATGAAGTGTGAAAAAGTTCATCTGTTCAAGCCCTAGCTATCTTGTGCATAAAAAGATACGATGGTGTGATATTTAACTGTCGAAAAGGTTCTTTCGAATCAAGTACTATATTTAGGAATTTCGATAACAGAAAACGCTGGAATGGCAAATCAGGTGCCAATAAGATCATGCTCTCCGAATAAAATTTGAAAATAAAAAGATGAGAGAAATCGGCAAAATATTTTGTGAAGCGATTTGTCTAAAAGAAATAACGTAGACCAGAGAAACATTCGATGGGCCTTTGAATGACGCTCGAAAACGTGTACAGAAAATGAGGTGCATTAAATGTTTGTCTACTGTGTTTTATTTCTTACTTTTATACAAATTATTTCACAAAAAGTTTGACTTTCATTCCAAAACTTTTGCAAGCTTTACTCATCCAAACTACTTAGATTAACTGGGATGCTTGGCCTTAACATTGATTGCTAATGAATTACATTCCCAACAACAAAATATCAATTAAATTTTATGGTTGTTCACTGTGTTTTATTGGTAGCCATCACGTAGGGGGGGATCGTCGGTCACACGCTGGAAACCCGAGCGGATCACCTGATACTGCCGCCTGTTGCTGGAGTGTTGCGTATTCTGACACCGCTTGCTGTCGGTCGCTTCAGACACTTACGTAGGACACGACCTAACAGCACATCGTCTACAGCGCCTCTCCTGGGCTCGAGAGCAGATCGGTTGCACCCTAGACGATTGGAAAACTGTGGTGGCCTGCTCAGACGATTACCGATTTCAGTTGGTAAAAGCTGATGGTAGGGTTCAAGTGTGGCAAAGACTCCACGAAGCCACAGACCCACATTGTGCCGGCCAGTGTGGCCGTGCGGTTCGAGGCGCTTCAGCCTGGAACCGCGTGACGGCTACGGTCGCTGGTTCCAATCCTGCCTCGGGCATGGATGTGTGTGTTGTCCTTAGGTTAGTTAGGTTTCAGTAGTTATAAGTTCTACGGGACTGATGATCATCGATGTTAAGTGGCTCAAATGGTTCAAATGGCTCTGAGCACTATGCGACTTAACTTCTGAGGTCATCAGTCCCCTAGAATTTAGAACTACTTAACCCTAACTAACCTAAAGACATCACACACATCCATGCCCGAGGCAGGATTCGAACCTGCGACCGTAGCGGACACGCGGTTCCAAACTGAAGCGCTTAGAACCGCACGGCCACACCGGCCGGCCGATGTTAAGTCCCATAATGCTCAGAGCCATTTGAACCCACATTGTCAACAAGGCACTGTGCAAGCTGGCGGTGGCTCCATAATGGTGTGGACTGTATTTATACAGAATGCACAGGGTCTCTGGTCCAACTGAACCGATCATTGACTGGAAATGATTATGTTCGGCTACTTGGAGACCATTTGTAGCCTTTCACGAATTTCATGTACACAAACAACTATGTAACTTTCATGGATGACAATTCGCCATGTCACCTGGCAACATCTGCTCGCGACTGGTTTGAAGAACATTCTGCGCATTTCGAGTGAGTGATTTGGCTACCCAGGTCACTCGACATGAATCTAATCGAACATTTATGGGACATAATCGAGAGGTCAGTTCGTGCACAAAATCCTGCACCAGCAACACTTTCGCAATTATGGACGGCTATAGAGGCAGCATTGTTCAATATTTCTGCAGGGGACTGCCAACGACTTGCTGAGTCCATGTCACGTCGAGATGCTGCACTACGCCGGGCAAAAAAAGGTCCGACACGACATTAGGAGGCATCCCATCACTTTTGTCACGTCAGTGGCTAATCATTATATTGTATATTATGCTCTCCTGTACTCTTCATCTTGTCTATGGTCCTCATATTTGTTTCCTCTTACAGTTTTTCATGTATTGTATGGCTGATTTATTTATTACCTTTATATCGTACATTATGCTTAAGATTAGATGGGTAGATCACATAATTAATGAGGAAGTACTGAATAGGATTGGGGAGAAGAGAAGTTTGTGGCACAACTTGACTAGAAGAAGGGATCGGTTGGTAGGACATGTTCTGAGGCATCGAGGGATCACCAATTTAGTATTGGAGGGCAGCATGGAGGGTAAAAATCGTAGAGGGAGACCAAGAGATGAATACACTAAACAGATTCAGAAGGATGTAGGTTGCAGTAGGTACTGGGAGATGAAGAAGCTTGCACAGGATAGAGTAGTGTGGAGAACTGCATCAAACCAGTCTCAGCACTGAAGACCACAACAACAACAACATCGTACATTATACAGTACTCCCTTTTTTCCCATTTTATTTTTATCTTGTCTCTCTCATATTTATACCCAGGCTTATTATAATTTTTACTTGTTACCTATAAACTTTTACGCTGTCCAGTCAGATTAATGAGACCACTACCTAAGACTGAAGGTCAACATGCAATAAACACTCACAGTTTGCAGGTAGCAGCACTAGCGTTGGAGGGCATATAAGGCGTGTCGCGGGGACGTGGAAAACAGTGCAGTCGTTGTTGTAACGGGGAAATGGAGCGATTTATCTGACGTCCAGAAATACACGATCGTTGGCTTTCGGGCAAAGAGTGGAAGTTATACCCGAAACAGCTAAGTGTGTAAAGTGTTCGCACGCAGCCATGGTCAAAATATACCTTGCACGCCAAGATGGCGTTATCCAAAACAGACGTCGAGGCAGCTGTGGTCCACAACGGATCATAGACAACAGGGGTGAATAACGGCTGTGTAGATAAGTACAGGCAGATACGCTTGCAAATGTTGAGCACTGTCCGTCCAGCTGTGCCAACAGTGTCTTCTCAAAGACCGTTCAGTGGACGTTGCTGCTTTTGGACCTCCGCAGCAGCTGCCTGGTTCATGCTTATCGGCGATGAAAGTTGGAATTTGCATGCCAGTACCGCGATTAGACGTCCACTCAGTGGCGACAGGTGGCGTTTTTAGTTGAAACACATCTGATGCTCCATCGGACACGTGGCCGTTGGTGTGTATGGTCCTGAAACAATTGTCGAAAGGGTTCAGGATGGAGGAGGAAATGTTATGGTCGATGGGATGTTTTGGTGTCATTCCCTGGGTTATCTCCCCATTCTGGAAGGCACAATGGATCCACACAATTATACACCTATTCCTGGGGACCATGTCCATCCTTATTGTTTTTTTTCCTCGTAGGATTGCATCTACCCTAGTAGGACAAGTCAACTTGTCACACAGCTCGCATTGTACGTGCTTGGTTTGAAGAGCACCAGGATGTGTTTACCGTACTTCCCTGGCCACGAAACTCCCAGAATTTAATGCAGATCGAGAATCTGTGGGACTACCTCAATCAGGCTGTTCGCCCCATGGTTCCTCAATCCTGAAAGCTGGTGCAGCTGTCCGTTGCATGTCTCCACATCTCTCTCGGAAGCTTCCAGTAGCTCATTGACTCACTGACTCTCTTCCATCACGTCCGCATTTCAAAAGGTGGTTATTCAGGCTTTTGGCAGGTTGTCACACAAATGTGACTGGTCTGTGTATTTAAAATGGTTCAAATGGCTCTGAGCACTATGCGACTTAACTTCTGAGGTCATCAGTCGCCTAGAATGGTTCAAAATGTCAAAATGGTTCAAATGGCTCTGAGCACTATGCGACTTAACTTCTGAGGTCATTAGTCGCCTAGAACTTAGAACTAATTAAACCTAACTAACCTAAGCACATCACACACATCCATGCCCGAGGCAGGATTCGAACCTGCGGCCGGAGCGGTCGCTCGGCTCCAGACTGTAGCGCCTAGAACCGCACGGCCACTCCGACCGGCAGTCGCCTAGAACTTAGAACTAATTAAACCTAACTGACCTAAGGACATCACACACATCCACGCCCGAAGCAAAATGGCTCTGAGCACTATGGGACTCAACATCTTAGGTCATAAGTCCCCTAGAACTTAGAACTACTTAAACCTAACTAACCTAAGGACGTCACACACACCCATGCCCGAAGCAGGATTCGAACCTGCGACCGTAGCGGTCACGCGGTTCCAGACTGAAGCGTCTAGAACTGCACGGCCACACCGGCCGGCTGTGTATTTATTAAGTACCTTGTATTGCTTTATGAAGCAGTACTGCTTTCACTAATGATGCTTTAATGTGTTTATTTTAATGCCTACACATTATAAATGGACGGACCAATCAGCCCTTTCTTTCTTCTTCTCGCATCATTTCTTGGTAACATCCCCTTTCCCCATTGGTTCCCTCGCTCAACGTATGCGTCGTCGCATCCTCCTGGTCGCTCGGCAGTCCGACAGTCTAACTACACAACTCCCCGTTGGCCGTGGTGAAGTTCTTCGCTGGCTGCTCGTAGCTTAAGTGGTATTTATAATTGGGTTTTGCTCGACATTTTGTCTACCAGATCTTTGGTTACTGAATGCGTTGTGGTTTCCAGTCTCTAACACACGGGAGGACGTGAGCTTGCTTCCCGTACTAACAGGCCCGACCGCAATGATTTTTTTTTTTTTTTTTTTTCGAGTCTCCAATCTTGTGACTGGTATGAAGCGGCCCTTCACGAATTCCTCTCCCATGCTAACCTTTTCATTTCAGAGTAGCACTCGCAACTTACGTCATTGATTATCTGGCGGATGTATTCCAATCTCTGTCCTCTCCTACAGCTTTTACCCTCTGCAACTCTCTCTCGCACCATGGAAGTTATCCCCAGATGTCCTATCATCCTGTCCCTTCTTCGTGAAAGTGTTTTACACATATTCGCCGGTCGCGATGGCCGAGCGGTTCTAGGCGCTTCAGTCTGGAACCGCGCGACTGCTACGGTCGCAGGTTCGAATCCTGCCTCGGTTTTAAGTAGTTCTAAGTTCTAGGGGACTGATGACCTCAGATTTTAAGTGCCATAGTGTTCAAAGCCATTTGATTTCAACACATATTCCTTCCCTCGCCGATTCCATGGAGAACCTCCTCATTACTTACCATGTCAGTCCATCTAATTTTGAACATTTTTGCTCATCTCAAATGCTTCTATTCTCTTCTATTTTCTCACAGTCCCTATCTCACTAATATACAATGCTATGCTCCGAATGTACATTCTCAGAAATTTCGTCCTCGAATTAAAACGTAAGTAGACTTCTCTTGGCCAAGAAAGGCTTTTTTGCCAGTGCTAGTCCGCTTTTTATGTCCTCCTTGTTCCTTTCATCGTCGGTTACTTTGATAATTAGGTAGCAGAATTCCTTAATTTCATTTACTTCGTGGTCACCAATTATGATGTCAAGTCTCTCACTGTTCTCATTTCTCTACTTTTCATTACTTTCGTCTTCCTTTCAGTCCGTGTTCTGTACTCATTAGACGGTTCATGCCATTCAACAGATTCTGCAATTCTTCTTCACTTTCACCGAGGATAGCAACGTCATCAGCGAATCTTAACATTGATTTCACCTTGAATTTAATCTCACTCTTGAAACTTACTTTTATTTTTGTCATGGCCTCTTCGACGTATAGTTTGAACAACAGGATCGAAAGACCACATCCTCACCTCACACCCTGTTTAATCCGTGCAGTTCCTCTTGGTCATCCACTCTTATTGTTCCCTCTTGGTTCTCGAACATGCTGTATATTACCCGTCTTCCCCTATAGCATACCCTTATTTTTCTCACGATGCCGAACACCTCGCACCATTTGACACTGCCGAACGTTTGGTACAGATCTACCAGTCCTATGAACGTGACTTGATTTTTCTTCAGTCTTGATTCCATTATCGATCGCAATGTCAGAATTGCCTCTCTGGTACCTTTACCTTCCCTAAAGCCAAACTGATCGGCATCAAAGACATCGTTAGTTTTCTTTCCCGTCCTTCTATATATTATTATTCTCAGCAACTTCGATGCATGAGCTGATTGTGCGATAATTCTCGCACTTGCCGGCTCTTGGATTCGTGACAATTATGTGGATGATGTTTTTCTCGAAAGTCTGATAATATATCGCCAGTGTCATACATTCTACACACCAACATGAATAATCGTTTTGTTATCACTTCCCCCAGTGATTTTAGAAATTTCGATGGAATATTCTCCGTCCGTTCTGTTTTATTTGATTTTAGGTCTTCCAAAGCTCTTCTAAATTCTGATTCTAATACTGGATCCCTACCTCTTCCCTATCGACTCCTGTCTCTTCTTCTGTCACGTCATAAGATAAGTGCTTCCCCTCATAGACACCATCAATGTACTTTTTCCACATATTCGCTCTTTCCCCTGCATTTAAAAATGGAAATCCGATTGCACTCTTAATGTTAGCGCCCTTGCTTTTAATTTCACCTTTAAGTCAGAGTCCTTCCGCCAATGGTATGTATTTCAGCATTCCTGAATTCCACGGAACATTTCTGTACTTCCTTCTTGCGTCGATCAGTTAAAACATTTTTTTCTTTTAACCGTGGTTTCTTCGGGGCTGATCTTTTTTTCCTACATTTTTATCTCCAACTTCTGTGGCTGCCCTTTTTAGAGATGTCCATTGTTCTTCAACTGAACTGCCTAATGAGCTATTCACTATCACGGTGTCTATAGCGACAGAGGTTTTCAAGCGTATCTCTTTATATCCCACTTTTTTGCGGACTGATGCTTCCTGGCTAGTCTCTTAAACTTCAGCCTACTCTTCATCACAACTAAATTGTGATTTGAATCTGCATGTCCCTGGGTGCGCTCTACAATCCATTGCTAGTTTTCGAAGTCTGTGCCTGACCACGATGCGACCTAACTGAAATTTTCCCGTGTCTCCCGGCCTTTTCCAAGTATAGGTCCTCTTCTTGTGATTCTTGAACAGAGTATTCGCTATTATTAGGTGAAATTTATTGCCGAACTCAATTAGACTTTTTCTGTCTTATTCCTACTACCAAGCCCACATTTTTCGGTATCTCTTTCATCTTCTCCTTTCCCTACAACCGCATTTCAATCCCCCATGACCATTACTTTTAGAATTTCATTTCCCTTTACGTACTGAATTACTCGTTGAACATCCTCATACACTTTCTCTCTTCATCTTCTGCTTGCGACATCGGCATATACACCTCAATTATTGTTGTCGGTATTGGTTTGTTGTCAATACTGATGAGAACAACCCCCTCAGTGAATTGTTCACGGTTACTCCCTCTCTGCCCTACCTTCCTATTCATCACGAATCCTAGTCCCATTATACAGTTTTCTGCTCCTGTTGATTTCACCATATAGCCGTCTGGCCAGTAATCCTTGTCTTCTTTCGATTTCACTTTACTGTCGCCCACTATATCTAGATTGGGCCTTAGCATTTCACTTTTCAGATTTTGTAGCTTCCTTAACACGTTCAGACTTCCGACATTCCATGCCTTGACTCATACAACGTTACCCTTTAGCTAGTTATCCAATGTTTTTCTCGTGGTCACCTCCTCCTTGGCAATCCCCTCCCGGAGATCCGAATGGGGGACTGTTACCATGTAGGGATCATCATGACACTTTTTCAGTTACAGGCTACGTGTTCTATGGATACACGTTATGTGTGTTTAATGCACTGGTTTCTGTTGCCTTCTGCATCCTCATGCCGTTGATCATTTCTGAGTCTTCCGTTTTAGGGGCAGTTCCCCATTCCAAGAGCAAGAGAATGCCATGAACCTCCGACCGCCCCTCCGCCCTTTTTAACAAGGTCGTTGGCAGAATAAGGATGACTTCTTATGCTAGAAACCTTCTGTCGCCACTGCTGATGTTTTTTATTCAAAAATTTAAGCAGTGGCGGGATTCAAAGGCAGAACCGAGAACTTTTTGAGTACTAATCAAAACGCTACCCGTAGACCATGATAAGTCTGTATCCGCCATCCATATGTCGTTGTTTTTAATAAATGAATATGACAGCTTTCAGCTGAATATCTCATTTTTCGTAACTTGTTAGTTCCTGAGGATGGAACTGTAATGCTCTTAAACCGGTCGTGCAGTTAATAAATAAATTCTCATTACAACTGAGGCAGTTTCTTTTTTATCTAGTAAAATTCTTGAATATCGATACAGGACAAAAAGTTAAAAAAGAAATTCTAATCTCAATCAGCAGACAAAACAATAGTCATCATTCTAAATGTATTCGTAATAGGCGATGAAAAAAGCCTTTTCGGCACAGTCATTAAATATATATTTCACAGTTTTCTCTATTGTTTTGTTAGGAGAATTTCATGTACGTATAAAGTATTTTTATGCAACTAGCAGACAACAGATAACCTTTTTTTTATTTCTTTCTTCGCTATTGCTTTTGTTCTGCAACTCGACAGCATCGCTGCCCTTCTTCTTCAATGACCTCGATGTCGACTGGATATTAAAGTCTGCTTGGTTGCCACAAAAAAGTTCTCGCTACATGACGAACAAAGATTAAAACTGCGTTGGTCCAAAAAGTTTCGAGACTGGATTAATGAAAAATAGAGGAAAGTTAAGATGGTGGTTTAAATGCTTGAAATATTTTACATAGTGTCTTCCGATTAGAGTACAATGTCCAGGACGTTCATACAACGATGTAAAAAAGAAAATTCCTTCACCGGGACGTTGTTCAACTTGTGCGTTACATTGACTTGTTGTCACAGCGTTGGCCCTTAATGAGAATTTCTGCACTTTGGCCTTTTGGGTAGGTTTGCTATTTGTGATGATTTTTTTTCCATGGAAAGAATCGCCCGCGTTTTGCACTCGAATCAAGCTGCGGCAGGCGTCAACGCGTCGTTGTTCCTGTCCGGAAGGTAACGTGTCCAGGACAAATTTTGTACACACTTTTCTCCTTTTCGAAAGATTCTGGAAGACGTCTTGAACTCTTGATTTAGAGATGTTATTCCACTGAGATCGGTGAGGCAACGTGGACTCGCTACGGCCGCACGTCCACTACATAACCTTTCCTGCCTACAACTGGCTGGTCGAAGGCACATCTGTTGTTTGCAGTTGTTAGTTCAAACTACCACCGTAGTTACTGCGCTGAAGTCGCTGATAAGCCATTCAGTCTCGAAAGGATTTGGATAGATAGTGTAAAATCCAGAATTTGCACATCCAGATAAGGTAAAAGCAGTTCTTTCTGTTCGATCTAGGCTCAGTTGACTCCTTTATAAATATTGTCCAGAAATTAGGTCTTATAAGCTTCTCTTCGTGATACAGCGCCTCTTGCATGAATACTATTTTGTTCGTAACGTCCCTACAACTTCCTCAAATTTACGAGCACGCTAAACATGCTGATTTTATTACTAATGTTTGTTCAGTTTAAGACTGTGGGTAGTGATGAGTCCAAATTGCTGCATAATAGCTTACCTGACCTGAACGAGAATGAACTCTTCCGAACTGTTAGCGAAAACAGAAATAAAAAAGTTATTTCCCAAAGAAAATTAATAAGTAACTTTTTTAAAAATACAGCTGGAACTGCAAATATTACAGCCATTCTGGAGAAACAGTGAATGTTGAACAATTGATAACTTGTGTGCAGTCGACTAACTTAGATTTTTTTCTAAAGGGACAGTGTTACTAGTAAATGCACCAGAATTTATTCACGTATGTATACTTAACTTCAACTTTAACGTAATACACTTTGGAAAAAAATCGCAAGACAAAAAAAAATTTATGTAAAATATCGAAAGAAAGGGGATACACAAGCTGCGGCATTGTCGCGAATAAAACAGTGACCCGTATATACAATAAGTTTCCTTTAATTTAAGTCTATGGTCACAAACTTGTTTATTACTTGTTTATTGCTTATGTCATTATCTAGAATATTGGCACTAGAGCATATGTCACTACTGTCTCTTAACTCTTCCTCTTTTTAACAATCTGACTTTTGTCATTCACAACTAGTGAATGCCGACATTAGCGACATCTGGTGAACTTACAACACAAACATCTTGTGGCTACTGTACGGCAGCTTGTTTTGAACAGTAGCGCTACTGACAACATGATTCGTGCGTATGATGTTATTTATATACATTTGACGATGCTGGTGCAGATTTTGCATTTAACATCTGTCGATGCCACTATGGCTGCAGTACATTAGGACTTTGTTTTTATAAACAAGTATGCCTCTTCATACTTATAGCGAACAAATGCATATATTTGTCATTATTACTTTTCATTATGGTCTATTTATTATTTTTAAGCTGTAGACAATCTGAGAGTGTATTTATTTTTCTCCTATTTCTGCGGCAGATCTGATGATAGTCATTATAGACCGAAACCGGTAATCTGTTAACAAAAAGTTTGTGACCATAGAATGAAAGGGGATGCAATTGTCTAAATAACATATTTGAGTGCTTAACGTTGCAAGATCACAGGTTAATGCAAGTGCGGGATAAGCTATTGCAAATATGAAATGCTGGTACATTAATAACCGGTTTAACAGCCAGAATGTTGAATGAAAGCATGCAAACGTGCATGCATTGTGTTTCAATGTGCCGGATGTCAGTTTGTGGGATGGAGTTCTGTGCCTGTTGCACTTGGTCGGTTAATACAGGGACTGTTAACGCGGTTGTGGATAAGGTGGAGTTGCCGTCCGATTATGTTCCTTATGTGCTCGGTTGGAGACTGATCTGGTGATCGAGCAGGCCAATGCAACATGTCGACACTCTGTAGAGCATCTTGGGTAACAATGGCGGTAGGTGGTCGAGCGTAAAACACCCCCTGGAACGCTGTTCACGAATGGGAGCACAACAAGTCGAATCATCAGACTAGCATACAAATCTGCAGTCAGGACGCATGGCATAACCAGGAGAGTGCTCTTGCTGTCAACAGAAATCGCAACCCAGACCATACCCCCAGGTGTAGCTCCAGTGTGTCTAGCACGCGGACAGGCTGGTTTCAGGCGCTCAGTTGGCCTCCTCCTAACCAACAAACGACCATCACTGGCACCGTGGCGGAACCAGCTTTCTTGAGAAAACACCACAGATCTCCACCGTGCTCTTCAATGAACTCTCGCTTGACAATGCTGAAGTCGCAAGTGGCGGTGGTTTGGGCTCAGTGGAATGCACGCTGCAGGCCGTTTGGCTAGGAGCTATACTTGAAGTTAGAGATTTGTAACAGTTTGTTTGGTCACTGTGGCGCCAACTGATGTTGAAATTGCTGCTACAGATGCAGTATGATGCGCCAAAGCCACGCGCCGGGCGTGATGGTCTTCCCTCTCGGCTGTGCCACGTGGCCGTCCGGATCCAGGTGTTCTTGGGACCGTAGATTCTCGTGACCAGCGCTGCCAGCAGTGAAGTACAGTGGCTACACTCCTGCCAAGTCTTTCTTCTGTATCGCAGAAGGAACATCCAGCTGATAGTAGCCCTATAACACGACCTCGTTCAAGCCCACTGCGGTATTGATAATGGCGTGTTTATCGCTTACAAAAGTGTCTACAGCCCGCTGTTCGAAGTAGTGTCACAGCCACCGTGGCTCTCAGCCGGAAATGCTCGGCTCAGGCCATAATGAAAAGTACTAAACTTGACGTGCCGTGACGCACGTTAGCAAAGTGATTTATATTTCAGTATGCATGCAAACATATTCGCCGAAAAAGCTGACGAACAACCTCTGCAGGCTACCGGTCGCAGCATATCTTGCTCAGCCAGATCGGGTTTTCTCGTCATGAAGAAATAGGTAATTGCTCTCCAGAAACAGTTCGAGATAGAGAAGAGCTGATGTACGGTCCTGGAATTGTAGACTAGACGTAAGTAACGAAAACAATCTTTCATGATCAAATTTCAGTCAAAACTGGTCAAAACATAATGTTTGGTCGGCCATATTGGATTAGCCATTTTGAAAAATTTTGAAAATCTAGCTTCAGATTTGTGTTCAGCGACATCAAAAATTTATAATAAAATGTAGTTTTTATGCAAATTGTAGTAATAATACATATAAAAGTTTTCTCTAAACTATAAACAGGTTTTTTTCGAGTACTGGGTTCAACATATTAACATCCCTCTTTGACCCCGAAAAGAAGACATTTTTCTTGCGAGCTTATTGTTAAAACATATGAAATTTGTTAATATTTACTTTCTGTAAAGAAATAAAGAGTGAAACAAATCCCCAAAAGTGGAGCTGGAAGCTCGAGTTAGCAACATATCGTTAAATTTAAGATTATTTCATTGTGGTTAGGTATAAGCTCCCATAAATTTAATGTATTATCGACTGATGTTATCCATTTTTGATTTCAGGTAACTCCAGAGGGACTACAATGCTTGCAGTCTGCGTACTACAAAGTCGCAGGCCCTTGATCAAACCATAATTATGGAAACCATTTTTTTAATTGAAAATCTAAAATAAAGTTCAAAGTATGATCAATCCTTTTTCCTCATATGAATGAGGACCAGCATTAATGAAGATGTGATGAAGCAATTTGCAAGCAGACTTGAAGCGAATGAACTGTAAGTAGGCTGTTTATGTTTTCTTTATGTAAGTAGGCTGTTTATGTTTTCTTATTGGCAACGTTATGTAGCGCTCTGTATGAAAATCACTGGCTGTGCTGTGTGCAGTCTGTGGCTACTTTGCATTGTCGTCTGCCATTGTAGTGTTGGGCAGCTGGATGTGAACAGCGCGTAGCGTTGCGCAGTTGGAGGTGAGCCGCCAGCAGTGGTGGATGTGGGGAGAGAGATGGCGCAGTTTCGAAGTTTGTAATACTGGATATCATATATTATGACTATTAAGGTAAATACATTGTTTGTTCTCTATTAAAATCTTTCATTTGCTAACTATCCCTATCAGTAGTTAGTGCCTTCTGTAGTTTGAATCTTTTATTTAGCTGGCAGTAGTGGCGCTCCCTGTATTGCAGTAGTTCGAGTAACGAAGATTTTTGTGAGGTAAGTGATTTGTGAAAGGTATAGGTTAATGTTAGTCAGGGCCATTCTTTTGTATGGATTTTTGAAAGTCAGATTGCGTTGCGCTAAAAATATTGTGTGTCAGTTTAAGCACAGTCATGTATAAATGTTCTAAGGGGACGTTACAGAACATTTTTTGCTGGTTTCAACAAGACGGTGCAACGTGTCACACCTCCATTGAAATGATGATGATGCTGAGTTCTCTGATGCTCTATTGATTTCTAAAAGTCTGTGGCCCCCATACTCACCAGTTCTGACTTCCACAGATTTCATTTTGTGGGGCCGTCTTAAGGAGAATGTGTCTTTCAGTTGCCCAAGAACGCTGGAGGAATTAAAGAATAACCTTACCGCTGCTGTAACAGAAGCCATTGTTGATGTACTGAGTAGAGTATCCGCAAACATATGCCTCAAGTCGATATGTGTTTACTATAAAATGAAGGACAATTTTAGCAGATCGTATAAATGTGTTTCAGTGTATTAAATGATACTGATAAAGAAGGTTTGAGTTCTTACCCATCTGAATAAATGATTTGACAGCATACGGTGGATATTTAAATCGATTTCATCGTCAGACATTACGCCAATGCTCTGGACCCATGCATGAAGAAATTAATGTTACTTAAAAAGAAATTGAGCCACCCTGATGAACGTTCAGTTTTTTTAATCGGAACCGTTTTTACACTACTCTTTTTGCCAAATAAAATCGCATCGTTCAGGAATTTCGGCAACAGTAAAGCTGCGTTCTTAGAATAGCTGAGTGGAGCACACTGTGCCGCCAGTCGTCAAAAGGACAATACAACCTACGTACACAGTTGGTTAATATGCCTCAGGGGGTCATTTCGATCTTAGACCGCACAAGCTAACACTATCGCTTTTGCCTTTGTCCCGCAGATTTTCCAGTGTCGCCAAGGTTACAATCGGATTTAGCATGGTTAATTTTAAGTGGTGGCCGGATACACTTCGCGCCGCCACCCCATACCCCCTGGGATGGAATCAGTGTACTCCAGCTGTCTGTGTCTAGTGTCAATCATGGAATGATGCATACCTGATCCAAATGTCTGCAAGTCGTGTAACTGAGGCGGGACGTGGGAACCAGCCCGGTATTCACCTAAAGGTATGTGGAAAACCGCATAAAAACCACATCCACACTGGCCGGCACACCGGCACTCGTCGTTAATCTGCCGGGCGGATTCGATCCGGGGCTTGTGCTCAGACAGGAGTGTAGGAAGAAGCACATTAGTACTCTTGATTAACCTGGCGGGTCTTAGAGTGCACCTGCATTGCCACTTTATGGTAAGCTGAGTTGTCAAGCAAGTGACGTTGCCCGTCGAATTGTCGTACAGCACAACGACGTCTTTCCAACTTTCAGGCTCCATCGGCAGTAATAAAACATTGAAGATTTGCCTCTTTGTGGTCACCCACGATGAACAACGCTAGCTAATGGCCGCTGCTTACGAATTAGCGCTCATAGATCCGTGGAGGAGAATGTATCAGAGCTGCGTGCTTCCATTCTGGGCGTAACAGGGAAGGCTGTGCCCACCCAGACAGAACGCAACCGGAACCGCGTGTTTTCTATGCCGATGACCTCGGGTTTTACTTAAGTTCAAGGCTTGAAGATATCAATAGTTCCACCGTCCACAGGAATTGTGATGTATTTTCAGTGATCAGCTAAATGTGAACAAGTTCTGATATTTACAAAAATAAGCAATGAAACCAAGCTTGAATGTTGTGAAACCCTCCCATATATCTCTTCACGGGCACAAAAATAATCTATTCATATTCATTGAAGTATGTAGCATAAATTTCTCCATTATTTTTCTTTTAAATGTGACTTGCTTACTTTTTTCAAAAAAATCTTTAAAATGAAATTTTTCTAACGAAAGTCGATTTTCAGAGTCAATACATCGGATATGGCGATTAATACTTTGCGTACAGTTGTTTTATTGTTTCTGTGTTTGTAAAACGTGGTGAGTGAAAGTTTAAACAGTAGTCATATTTCCCAAAAAAATCTAGGGAATGATGTCTCACACGTAACAGGTAAGTAAATACGTGGGGCGGTCAATAAATAATGCAACACATTTTTTTTCTCGGCAAGTTTCGGTTGATAAAATGCGGAATTTGTTGTGGGACATCGTGGAACATTCCTCCTTCAGCCCCTACAGTTCCATTAAGTTCGGATAGATGATGGCGCTGCACGTAGCCTTCAAAATAGTGACTGTAATGGAAGTGTGTTCCAAGCAAAGAGCTGTCATTGAGTTTCTTTTGGAGGAAAACCAGAGCATCACATATATTGACAGGCTCTTGCAGAAGACCTGGCAGTGAACAAAAGCACTGTGAGTCGTTGGGCGAGGCGTGTGTCATCATCGCAAGGTCGCGCAAAACCTGATCGACCTCTCGGGTGCCTGCCGGCAGCACACAGCTGTGACTCCTGCAACGTTGGAACGTGCGAACACTCTGATTGTGATCCGTCGATCATCTCGAATAATGCACCTCCCTGTACAAATATACTACTCTGTTGGTGGTGTTGACACAATCGTCCACCAGCTGGGGTGCTCTAAGGTGTGTGCCCACCCAGTTCCTCGCCATCTAGCTGAAGACCATAAAGAGCAGCGAAGGACTATCTGCGCGGAATTTCTTGCGCGTTACGAGGCTGATCGTGACAATTTTTTGCATCGCCACTGGCTATGAAACATGGTTTCACTACTTCGAACAGGAAACAAAACGGCAATCCATGCAGTGGCGCCGCACTACATCTCCTCGGAAGAAAAAGTTCAATGGCACACCGTCAGCCGATAAAGCCACAGTGACGGCCTTCTGGTACTCTGAATGGTTTATTCTGTTTGATGTCTTTTCTCATGGTGCAGCTCTGAAGTGTATTGTACTACTCTCAGAAAATTGAAGAAACGTCTTCAGCATGTTCGTCGCCTCCTTACGCAAGCCCTCAAACCCGATAGGAGCTCACAAAACTTTATTGGGCTGTTCTTCCTCATCCACACTACAGTCCGGATCTCGCACGTTCCGACTTTCATCTGTTTGGCCCAGTGAAGGAGGATGCACTCCGCGGGAAGTAGAACGTGCATGAAGGGGATATTACTGATGCAAAAAAAACGTTGGCTACGACGTCGACCATTAGAGTAGTACTGAAACCTCCCCTTAGAAAAAATTATATTTTACTGTGCTGGAAAACCTCTCCGTTATTTGATTTTCAAACAGCTGAGCAAAACTGAACGTACTCAGACACTACTCTCCTTTACTAATTCTGATCAACACTAAGCTGACACACAATATCTTTTTTAGCGCAACGCAATCTGACTTTCAATAATCCCTACAAAAAAATGACCCTGATTAACAATAGTCTACACCTTTCATGAATGACTTACCTCACAAACATCTTCGTTACTCGAACTACTGCAATACAGCGAGAGCCACTACTGCCAGCTAAATAAAAGATTCTAACTACTGAAGGCACTAACTACTGATACGCATAGTTAGCAAATGAAAGATTTTGATAGAGAACAAACAATGTATTTACCTTAATAATGTTCAAAAGTCATCATATATATATCAGTTCATGATATACAGTACCACAAATTTACTCTTTCAGATGGACACACGTCCAGATCGTCCGCTCTGAAAATTCTGCCATCTCTCTCCCCACATCCAACACTGCTGGCGAATGACCTCCAACTGCGCAACGCTACGCGCTGTTCACATCCAACTGCCCAACACTACAATATTTTACGATATTTTAAACCAGCATCCCGACCATGTACCAGTATTTACGGATGGCTCTAAACAGGGGGACTCTGATGGTTGTGCTGTTGTTTTCCCTGATCGAGTCGTCAAGTTACGGGTTCCTGCGGCGTTTACCATCTTTGATGCCGAATTCTTTGCGATCTTGCGGGCATTGGAGCAGATGATATGTGTTCCCAGTCTTAAGTTTCTCATCTGTTCTGACTCCCTGCATGCCCTTCAGACCATGCAACACTTGTACCCAGCGGATACGGTCGTCCAGAACAGTCACGATGCCCTACTCCACCTGCAACGGCAGGGGAAGGAGGTTTCTTTCTGCTGGGTGCCGGGGCACGTGGGTATTAGGGGAAACGAACTGGCGGATGTGGCTGCCAAAGATGCATGTTCCCTCCCTCACGTTGTTGAATGTGCCGTCCCCCTCCATGCTGTTACCTCTCTTTTGCGTTTTGGTGTTATGCGTCAATGAGAAGAGGAGTGGCTGGCAGTCGGTGAAAATAAACTGCGTCTGGTCAAGGCCACCACGCGGCCATGGCGTACGTCCTACCTGTCATGGAGGCGGGATGAGGTTCTCCTCACTCGCCTCCGCATTGGATACTACAGTCCGTTAACGCATGGTTTTTTATTCCGGCGGGAGGCCCCCCAATCGGCAGTGCTTGTGGCGTCCAGAATACTGTCCGCCATATTTTACTTGACTGTCCTTTATTCTCTGACCAGAGGGCGGTGGTTTCCTTGCCACCAGATTTGCCCTCTATTTTGCAAGACGACGCAACGACCGTGGTTAAGGTCTTACGGTTTTGTGTCCTGTTCAATTTGTTGCCTCGGATTTTAGGGAGAGGATTTTAATGTGCTGCTGGGTGACTGGCTCACCCAGGTTTTAGGTAAGAGGTGCGCCAGTCACGATAACCTACTTGTTTCACTTCGATTTCTGTTCTCTTTTCCTTGTGTTTCCTTTCCTTTTTAGTGCGTTTCTTCTCCTCTTGTTTTGCCTCTGTATGTGAGAATTTGGAACTGCGTCAGGTCTGTGTCTTTTAGCCGTTCTTCTTGTTCGCTGTCCGTCTTCGTCCCTTCATCGCGTGTGTCCCTGTTTCTATGCGTTTGGGCGCTGATAACCATGCTGTTTAGCGCCCGAAAACCTCAAACCACACACACACACACACTACAATAGCAAATATTCCAACAATGCAAACCAGCCACAGACTGCACACAGCACAGTCAGTGATTTTCATACAGAGCGCTACGTGGCGTTACCAATAGAGTGCTGCAACGCTCAATGTTTGACCGGTCACGGCTCGCCTGTTGACGGGGGGACCGAGTCGCTCGTGTCCGGCCCCACACGACTCGGCTCGGTCACGTACTCGCCCCATGTCTGTTGTCCGGATTCCGGACACGCGGATAACCGAGCATGACCGGTCACCGCTGACGTCTCACGTCGCCTCGCCCCGGCTCGCTGCTCTGTACCGTACAAATCCAACGCCTCTCTCTCTCTCTCTCTCTCTCTCTCTCTCTCTCTCTCATACACACACACACACACACACACACACACAATGTATTTATTTCCGTCTATCTCTCTCTCTCTTTTAAGACAAAAGTAACGTTTCCAGGGACGGGTACGTGACACAGCTAAATTCATAAAGCATTTGGAAAGTAAAATGATATTTCAATACAATCGCGGATAGAAGACGAGTGTCATTTCCAAACAGAAGATCTATTTTTCCTTTCATTAACAGGATACATTGAATTAGTGCTGTACCTGTAATCTAAAAGACAACCATCTTCACAAAGAAAGCATACAAAGAACATCCAATATTTACAGACGTAACTTGTCATACTTTTCACTTGTTTGCAACAGAAACAAAATTATAGTTATTGTTGATCAGTAAATCATTAACGCATTCCGGATTTAACTGGCTGACATCTGGCACGTTAACTTCTCCATAATGCGCACCTAGATGTATTAATTCTTTGCCTAGTTCTCTGAAACCTTTACTGGAATCAGCATTAAAAGGTCTCACATCGTTAGCACAGATTGCAACACACTTTGCTGTAATACTATTTTTTATTACTGCCGGTATCCCTGAAGGAGCTGTATCTTTGTGAGGTTTCTTGCAACTATGTTTCTTTAAATGAGTGGTTTCCGACTGGAAACACACTAATGTTGAGCAGTTTATGCACGATACGTACCCAGTAGACGCACTGTTTTCGTCTACAACTAACAGAAATGTACTCCATACTTGGCTTTTTAGACCCTCCCCTTCTTCAATGTGTAAACATGAGTTTCAAGCTTACGTCTTAACTGCACTGGCTTCCTCGCGCTGCATGATTACAGAGAGAGACAAACCACAAATGACAAGACCGTACTGGCTACAGTCTCACACGGATAATGACACGTGTAATATGTTTGAAGTTGCGTGCTACGTATTCGGTCACGGCATCTATGCTCGGTCACTAGAACTAGTGCGGGCAGCCTATCCAGTTAGGGTGTGCTCGCCCCATCTCGTATTTTGTATTCGCTTACTCGGTCATGCAGGACTCTAGTTACCAACATAAAAACCTAAACAGCCTACTTACAGTACCATGCGGGCATACAGGCACTCCCAGTAATGTAAAATCGGGTTTGGTAGACAAAAGAGTGGGGAGTAATATGGTGCATTGGAATTCTGAATAAAACCAAACTGCTTTCAGGGAAAAAGTGTTACATTGCTTGTTGAACGCCTCTCGTATGATATGTTAGTTACAGGTGTTTGAGATACGATGCGGAGCCTAAAGGGAAGCTTAAGTGTCTGCTGAGCGAGTAGACTGATGCAGCTGGAGAGGAGGAAGTGTCGCCTGACTAGGAGACCAGCGTGTAGCGCGGCTACGGGCGTGACTCAACGGTGCCCATTGTGACGGCGAGCCGGCAGTAGGGCAGTCACGCTGCGGCGGGCGCGAATGGCGACGCAGCCGCTCTCCTGCCTTATCTAGCGCTCGCTAGCTGCGAGCCGCCCGCACGCTCCCAGCCGCTGCAGCTTAACCGGCAACGATTACTTTACACGCGACGGGCAATGAATACAAGCTGTTGTACCTAATGGAACGGCCTACAGGTAGCTTTCAGCCAAAGGTCTTCAGATAGCCGTTGTTATTCGTTTCAGAAACATCAGACGTGTAACTAACGGAGAATATTACTATTATGCCAGCTAATCTTCCGATTTGACGATTTCAAATTTAAATAACGCGCGCCAAAAACAAGAAAGAGCGAGGGTGGCGCCGTCTGTTAGTAGTGCTTAGTGCCAAGTTTCTTTCCATATACAGGTCAGTAATCATGTCGTCCTTAGCTGTCTCTGACAGAATTACAATGTCATCGGCGAACCACAAAGTTTTTATTTCCTCTCCATGGATTTTAATACCTACTCCGAACATTTTTTTTGTTTCCTTTACTGCTTGCTCAATATACAGATTGAATAACATCGGGGATAGGCTACAACCCTGTCTCACTCCCTTCACAACCACTGCTTCCCTTGAAACGTCACCTTAGAAAAATTATACAAGACTGTGCTTAAACTGACACACAATATTTTTAGCGCAACGCAATCTGACTTTCAAAAATCCCTACAAAAGAATGGCCCTGACTAACATTAACCTATACCTTTCACAAATCACTTACCTCACAAAAATCTTCGTTACTCAAGCTACCGCAATACAGCGGCGCCACTACTGCCAGCTAAATAACAGATTCAAACTACGGAAGGCACTAACTACTGATGGGCATAGTTAGCGAATGAAAGATTTTAATAGAGAACAAACAATGTATTTACCTCAGTAGTGTTCAAAAGTCATAATGTATATAGCAGTTCATGATATGCAGTATTACAAATTTCAAAACTCCGCCATCTCTCTCCCCACATCCACCACTGCTGGCGGCTCACCTCCAACTGCGCAACGCTATGCGCTGTTCACATCCAGCTGCCCAACACTACAATCGCAGACAACAATGCAAACTAGCCACAGACTGCACACAGCACAGCCAGTGATTTTCATACAGAGCGCTACGTGGCGTTACCAATATAAAAACCTAAACAGCCTACTTACACCCTTTCATACTCCTCGACTCTTATAACTGCCATCTGCTTTCTGTACAAATTGTAAATAGCCTTTCGCTCCCCCTGCCACCTTCAGAATTTGAAAGAGAGTATTCCAATCAACATTGTCAAAAGCTTTCTCTAAGTCTACAAATGCTAGAAACGTATGTTTGCCCTTCCTTAATCTTTCTTCTAACTTTGAGGTTCGCCGATGACATTGTAATTCTGTCAGAGACAGCAAAGGACTTGGAAGAGCAGTTGAACGGAATGGACAGTGTCTTGAAAGGAGGGTATAAGATGAACATCAACAAAAGCAAAGCGAGGATAATGGAATGTAGTCGAATTAAGTCGGGCGATGCTGAGGGAATTAGATTAGGAAATGAGACACTTAAAGTAGTAAAGGAGTTTTGCTATTTGGGGAGGAAAGTAACTGATGATGGTCGAAGTACAGAGGATATAAAATGTAGACTGGCAATAGCAAGGAAAGCGTTTCTGAAGAAGAAAAATTTGTTAACATCGAGTATGGATTTAATTGTCAGGAAGTCGTTTCTGAAAGTATTTGCAAGTACTGTAGCCATGTATGGAAATGAAACATGGACGATAAATAGTTTGGACAAGAAGAGAATAGAAGCTTTCGAAATGTGGTGCTACAGAAGAATGCTGAAGTTAGATGGGTAGATCACGTAACTAATGAGGAAGTATGGAATAGGATTGGGGAGAAGAGGAGCTTGTGGCACAACTTAACAAGAAGAAGGGATCGGTTGGTAGGACATGTTCTGAGACATCGAGGGATCACCAATTTAGTATTGGAGGGCACCGTGGAGGGTAAAAATCGAAGAGGGAGACCGAGAGATGAATGCACTAAGCAGATTCAGAAGGATGTAGGCTGCAGTAGGTACTTGGAGATGAAGAAGCTTGCACAGGATAGAGTAGCATGGAGAACTGCATCAAACCAGTCTCGGGACTGAAGACCACAACAACAAAAATCATGTCGTACTGCTCGAAGCAACATCGTGTGTTCGCGGTGGAGTGCTATTTTCAGTACGGCGAATCTGTCGTGCGCGTGCAACGTGCGTTTCGTAAGCACTTCAAAGTTCAAGCGTGATGTCCAGTTGCTCCTCGTGGAACAATATTGAAGTGTGTGATAAACTTCTCTGCAACTTCCAGTGCATCGGATCGAAAGTCAACCGACCCTCGGAAAAACGCAAGAATTCCCGAGAACATCGAACGTGTGCGTAGCAGTTTGCAGGCAAGCCCTCGTCGTCCGTTACGAAAATTTCCTTCCAACAAGGCGACGTGACATACCACACAAAACCACGTAACTTCCTCATGAAGCGTTTGGTTACCGCATAATCTGCAAACGCGCTTGTGTCAAATTGCCACCTCGCACGTCTGATTTAACGGCGCCAGACTTTTACCTATGGTCTTATTTGAAGGCGACAATGTACTCCCACTGGCCGAGAACCTCGCAACAGTTAAGAGATCGAATTTAAGATGAAATTTCTACAATATCAGCAGAAATTACGAAAGATGTGTTCAAAAACTAGGTGAAACGCCTCGAGTATTGTGTAGCCGCGAATGGTCATTTGTCCGATGTTTTCGTAAGTAAACAGGAATGAATAACGTACCTTCTGTGAAATGTTGAACTTGGTTTCGCGAGTAGTTGTGTGTTATTCAAATCTAAAACTGTCAAAACATTGTGAAACAATCTGCACAGTGAAACTGGAATGCCTTCTCAGTCTGTTCAATAGACATTGCGGGATCAGATTGTGTATTGTATTGTGTACTTAAACCGGGGACCTAGAAACGAGGGAGAGGCTTCGTCCCGCCATAGCTCTCAGTGGTTCACAACCCCACAGCAGGCCACAGAAATCCACCCACCCGACCGCCGCCCCACACCGAACCCAGGATTATTGTGAGGCTCTGCCCCCAGTGGACATCCACCGGGAACGTCTCATACCAGACAAGTATAACCTCAAATGTTTGCGTGGTAGAGTAATTATGGTGTACGAGTACGTCGAGACAGTGTTTGCTTAGCAATCGCCGACATAGTGTAACTGAGGCGGAATAAGGGGGCGGGATCTCATACATCGGTCTTGCAATCAAAACTCTCGCTAACCTCAGAGATTTGGTGGTTTTCACACCGTAGTTTTGGGTACGTTAGTGTAACATAACCACTCTTCGCAGGAGTACTACCATGGCTATAACGGAAAGAAGAGAGAACCGAAGAGTTTGAGATAAACGAGATGGATAAAAATACGAAACATCGCGATAAATGCGTGCTTCAATATCAATGCAGGTGCTAACGAAGCCTGCACGTTGCGCTCATACGATGGGTGCTTCCATAACAAGGTAGCCGAATTGTTTCAAGAGGCATCGTAGCAAAGATTTATACCTCATACAGGAATAATGGGAAAACATCATCTGCTAAGTTACAAAAATGGCTGTGAGCACTATGGGGCTTAACATCTGTGGTCATCAGTCCCCTAGAACTTAGAGCCATTTAAACCTAACTAACCTAAGGACATCTCACACATCCATGCCCGAGGCAGGATTCGAGCCTGCGACCGAAGCGGTCACGCGGCTCCAGACTGAAGCGCCTAGAACCGCACGGCCACACCGGCCGGAGCTAAGTTACAACGCGGACGAAAGTGTGTGGTGACTGATCGTGACAGACGATCACTGAAGAGAACTATGAGGACTGATGAGAGGAGTCATTGCAAAAACGAATGTCGTATTCGCGAACCCTGACTTCATCAAAACAACACGAAGGAATCTCCCTCCATACACAGGCAATTGCAAGGCTAGCTGGAATTCCAAAGCCACTTATCAGTGATGCAAGTATCCGTAACAGGAATCCGTCATGCCGAAGCCGTAAAACCTGGACTACGAGCAATGGAAGAAAGTCATTTGGTCGGATGAACCTTGTTTCCCACAATTTCCAATTTCTGGCCGAGTTTACTCCGAAGTGTGAAAGATGGCAGGGGGTTCGGTGATGATTTGGACAACCATATCGTCGTATTCCATGGGCCGCACGGTTACTGTGCAATGATTATGTCACCATTTTGGTTGACTAGCTCCGTCCCATAGTACAATGTATGTACCCAGATGGTGGTGCTGTGTCCAAGATCGCAGAACTGCTGTTCATACAGCTCGCATCTTCCAGGACTGGTTTCGTGAGCACGATGATGAATTTTCGTATCTCCGCTAATCGCTAAGATCATCAGGTCTCAATATTTTGAGCCTTCATCGAGTAATTTGGAGAGAAGTGTGCGTGATCACTATCCATCTCCATCGTCGTTACTTGAACTTGCCACTATTTTGCAGGAAGAATGGTATACAATACTTTTGTAAACCATACAGGGCCTGTATTTAGGCACCCAGAGACAACTGGGAGCTATTTTGAATGACAACAGCTTTCTTACGCCGTATTAGGCATGGTAGTGTATTGTGTTTGAGGTTCTTCCACATTTTTATCTGTCTGTCGTATAGTGCTATAGAAGGATACTGAAAATTAGATGGAGTCATAAGAAACACCGCACAATTGATCAGGACAGAAACACGAGGAAAACGTTGGCAAGAATAATGGACAGTATGATAGGACTAGTGTTAAGACGGTATTTGACGGAAATGTAAGGGAAGACAGAGAACAATAAATACAACGAATAATTGAGGACGATGGGCCCTGCTCTGAAATGAAGAGTTTGGCACACCAAGGAAATTAACAGCGGGATGCATCAAACCTGTCAGAAGACTGATGACGCAAATAAACAGACTGAGAGGCTGGGGACGTATCACCATATGCCGGCCGGTGAGGTCGAGCGGTTCTAGGCGCTAGTCTGGAACCGCGCGACCGCTACGGTCGCAGGTTCGAATCCTGCCTCGGGCATGGATGTGTGTGATGTCCTCAGATTAGTTAGGTTCAAGTAGTTCTAAGTTCTAGGGGACTGATGACCTCAGAAGTTAAGTCCCATAGTGCTTAGAGCCATTCGAACCACCAAATGTTACGGCAAAAAATTCATCCAAGCAATCCCGAAGATAGCAGGGGCCTATAAATTCGAGAACTATTGGACAATAAGTTTAACTGTTCGTGCATCGAAGGTTCCGACCAGAATAATGTTCAGAATAATGGAAAAGAAAAAAGATAACGATCAGTTTGGCTTTAGGAAAGGCGTAAACTGGAGCATAATCTTTCCAATTCATAGAAAGAATCGGTATAAGCTACAGGGAAAGACAGGTAATATACAAAATGTACAATAACCAACAAAGATCAGTAAGAATGGATAACTAAGAACGAAAGGTGTAAGACGGGACTGCAGTCTTTATCCTCTATTGATCAATCTGCACATAGAAGAGACAATGATGGAAATAAAAGACAGGTTGAGAAGTGGAATTAAAATTCAAGATGAAAAAGTATCAATGATTTGGTGACACCGTTATCCTTGGTGAAGGTGAGGTAGGATTAATTGATCTTGAGAATGAAACAAATGGGCTAATGAGCACAGAACCGAATAAGAGTTAACCAGGGAACAGAAGATACTGAATCCGAAGTTGAGCAATTCTGCCACATTGTAGCCTTATTTTGAGGAAGAAATTTCTGAGAATGTACGTTTAGAGCACAGCATTGTATGGTAGTGAAACAGACTGTGGGAAACCCGGAACGGAAGAGAATAGAAGCGTTTGACATATGGTGTTACAGGAATACATTAAAAGTAAGCGGACAAATAAAACAGGAAATGAGAAGGTTATCCACAGGAGGAAGACATAAGGAGAACACAGGTTGATAAAACATAATTATGGTAAGTCATCAGGGAATAACTTCCATGGACGATGGGTGTAATTGCTACTCTGGAATGGGGAAACTGGAAGAGAGGAAGTTGTGACGGCCCATGTCAGACCAGTCAGAGGACTGATGAGGAAGGAAAAAAATTAGATAGTTCTTTCGCAAAGTGTAGATAGCATACTAATATCTATCCAGCATACTCCTATCTATGTTCGTTTTGCCATCGAGCCAAGCTAACGGTATATGTCTAAATTAGAAAAAAAAAATTCATGGAACGTTACTTTATCTCCACTATACTTCGCTAGTGACACGAAACATTGAGGTAATAACTACTCGTAAAGATACGTACACGCTCGTGGAATGCTACACCTTGCCCTGTGACTCGACACTTCATAAAATTGTCTTCCACAACAACACACAGCAATGACGGCGCTAACCGCACCATCATAAGCGAATGGGCGCGTATGACCCCAGTTGTTTTTGCGCCCCAAAACAAAACAAACAATCATAAGCGAAGTCAAGTATATGCTCCTGTGAACAGTGACTTGTGGGCAGCAGCGCGTCTAAAAAAAGTGTCACGACCTTTCTCCTGGCAATGCTGTTTGTGATCTCTTTGCCCAAGCTACAGTAGTAGTCCTCTGCAATAGCTAACAAGTATGTCCCAAGACAGTTTCGTACAGATTCTTTTTCTTCAGTTTACCTTCCTTATAGTCATACATGCTTCTTTCCATTTATTCTCTAGCTGTTCCTGCTTCGGCACTATGCACTTTCAGTTAACCTCCTTTTTTTAGGCGTCTGTCTTTCATTTTTCCTTCTACATTACCTATGATGCGAACACAGAAAACGAAAGTAAAAATCAAAGCATCTGACTCTCTGATAAATCTGCTTGAAGATTCACAAGATAGCACTTTACCAAAATTTTCTACTCGTATTGAACCTCTGAACCGATAAGACATTACAATGGTGTCCAAAATTAAAGTAAGAAATGGAAATATTGCAAGGTTTTCTCCAGTTTAACGGATTTGCACACACATTGCAACTGATTAATGTGCTGAGAATGGGGTGTGACCACCTCTGGCAGTAATACAGGCCTGAAAATGACGGAGCATGCCCCGAATGATGTCATCAGCCGGCCGGTGTGGCCGTGCGGTTAAAGGCGCTTCAGTCTGGAACCGCGTGACCGCTACGGTCGCAGGTTCGAATCCTGCCTCGGGCATGGATGTGTGTGATGTCCTTAGGTTAGTTAGGTTTAAGTAGTTCTAAGTTCTAGGGGACTGATGACCACTGATGTTAAGTCCCATAGTGCTCAGAGCCATTTGAACCATTTTGGTGTCATCAGTCTCTTGCTGGGCAATAAAGCCTATTCTTCTTGCAGAGCTGCACGCAAGTCTTGGAGAGTGGTTGGTGGATGCTGGCATGAAGCATCTCGTCTTCCTACTGCGTCCCGTCCATACTCCATAGGATTTAAATCGAGATAGCAAGCAGGCCACGCTATGCGTGCATCATCTTCCATTTCCAATAAAACATCAGCCACCCTTGCTCTGTGAGGTCGAGCATTATGTCCATCAATAAGAAGTCTGGGCCCACAGCACCCTGCGACAACTGCACATGACGTTCCAAGATCTCGCTGCAGTCCGGAACCGCAGGACTGCTACGGTCGCAGGTTCGAATCCTGCCTCGGGCATGGGTGTGTGTGATGTCCTTAGGTTGGTTAGGTTTACGTAGTTCTAAGTTCTAGGGGACTTATGACCTAAGATGTTGAGTCCCATAGTGCTCAGAGCCATTTGAACCATTTTTTTCCAAGATCTCGTCACGATATCTGACAGCAATGAAACCTTGCCGATTCCTCCGTACGATTGCATGAGGAGGTATTCGGAGTGATCAACATAATCCCAGCTCACACAATTAGGGATCCTCCTCGATCTCGGTCTCCTTCCACAATAATTTGGGTCCCGAAATCGCGTTCCCTGTTCCCTCCAGATGCGAATCCGCGGAGAATCACTCTTTAGACAAATCGGGACTCATCTGTGAAAAGGACATTGGCCCACTGTTCGACCGTCAGCTGGCATGTTAACGACTCCACTCTAGATGTTCATTCCTGTGAAGACACGTCAGAGCTACACATCTACACATGTATCAATGTAATTAATTTACTTATCAGTTTGATATCAAAAGTGTGCTCATAACTCCACTACCATAAAGCAGGTCTCCAACAGTAAAGGTCACTCTTCTGAAGCCTTCTGCCTCGATACAACTCGTTCAGTGAATGCTGCGAAGTCGGATGCCAGTTGCCATGCAGTACTATGGCGGTACCGTCATGCCCTTACAACCAAATAACGTTCCTCTCTTTCCGATGTCACACATGGTCGGCCCTGCATTGATGATACTGTTTCGGTCTCTATAAACACTCTCCACATTCGAGAAACAACAGAACGATTGTCATTAAGCCTTCGGGCCACTTCAGTTTCAGACTGTTCTGCTCCCAATCTTCCTACGGCCTTCGACTGCAGAGAGTCTGGCAGGGTCTTCCTTGTGCCATACTGCACCGTCTGTGAGTGCGTACACAACGATGGTGAATGTGGGACTACCCATTAAACACTACCTCGTTTGGTAGGTGCCCTGACGCTATCGTTGGTGTAGTTGTCCGTTGACTGAAATGCCATCTTCTGTGCAGACAGGATTGTACGGACATCTGTTGACAGTTTGTATGATTATGTTGCGAATAAGACACAGAACGGAGAAATAGCGGTTTGTTGCTTTAATTTTGGACACTAGTGTATTTTCATAAATACAGGGCTATTACAAATGATTGAAGCGATTTCATAAATTCACTGTAGCTCCATTCATTGACATATGGTCACGACACACTACAGATACGTAGAAAAACTCATAAAGTTTTGTTTGGCTGAAGCCTCACTTCAGGTTTCTGCCGTCAGAGCGCTCGAGAGCGCAGTGAGACAAAATGGCGACAGGAGCCGAGAAAGCGTATGTCGTGCTTGAAATGCACTCACATCAGTCAGTCATAACAATGCAACGACTGCTAACTCCATTCGGCGATGGTATGCGCAGTTTAAAGCTTCTGGATGCCTCTGTAAGGGGAAATCAACGGGTCGGCCTGCAGTGAGCGAAGAAACGGTTGAACGCGTGCGGGCAAGTTTCACGCGTAGCCCGCGGAAAATTGGCTCATGCCAGAACTGGAGACTGACAGCGCCGACTTCATATTTCAACAGGATGGTGCTCCACCGCACTTCCATCATGATGTTCGGCATTTCTTAAACAGGAGATTGGAAAACCGATGGATCGGTCGTGGTGGAGATCATGATCAGCAATTCATGTCATGGCCTCCACGCTCTCCCGACTTAACCCCATGCGATTTCTTTCTGTGGGGTTATCTGAAAGATTCAGTGTTTAAACCTCCTCTACCAAGAAACGTGCCAGAACTGCGAGCTCGCATCAACGATGCTTTCGATCTCATTCATGGGGACATGCTGCGCCGAGTGTGGGAGGAACTTGATTATCGGCTTGATGTCTGCCGAATCACTAAAGGGCACATATCGAACATTTGTGAATGCCTAAAAAAACTTTTTGAGTTTTTGTATGTGTGTGCAAAGCATTGTGAAAATATCTCAAATAATAAAGTTATTGTAGAGCTGTGAAATCGCTTCAATCATTTGTAATAACCCTGTACATTCTGACAGTCACTGTACCTTACAATGGACATGAACTTTGATGGTAATGAAATTTGATGGCGTACCTGTGTGCACGGAACGCTCGTCTGCTTAAAATGGTTCAAATGGCTCTAAGCACTATGGGACTGAACATTTGAGGTCATCACTCCCCTGACTTATAACTACTTAAACCTAACTAACCTAAGGACATCACACACATCCATTCCCGAGGCAGGATTCGAACCTGCGATCGTACAGCCGCGTGGTTCCGGACAGAAGCGCCTTGCACCGCTAGACCACAGCAGCCGGCGCTCGTCTCCTCTGCAATCTGTCGCTATTAGTAGTACTGATGTGACTGTCTCAAACCAAATTTCATTTGCCGCACTTGCGATGCGCTACGCAAGACGCTATCTTACTAATTTTCATAAAAATGCTTCCCACCACACAACTCGCGATGTACAGTGCGAGTATGCAAACACAGTCATGAAAGTAAATGAAAATGGGGAAGCAATCTTAACGAATGATAAATGAGAACAAGACTCCAAGATTGATTACGCTTCATTAAGCCATGACAGACATACAGTTTTTCATAAAGTTTTCACACCTAGACAAATTCGCAAAATATTTCTTAATAACTTTCCTGTGTACAATTAGTTTTCTTGACACTTGTTTCAAGTCCAAGACAAAACAATATGTTGCATTATAAGATTTCTACAGTAAATTTCAACCTTACGCAATGTTTCTAACAGCCCGCATCTCATGGTCGTGCGGTAGCGTTCTCGCTTCCCACGCCCGGGTTCCCGGGTTCGATTCCCGGCGGGGTCAGGAACTTTCTCTGCCTTGTGATGGCTGGGTGTTGTGTGCTGTCCTTAGGTTAGTTAGGTTTAAGTAGTTCTAAGTTCTAGGGGACTGATGACCTCAGATGTTAAGTCCCATAGTGCTCAGAGCCATTTTTTGCAATGTTCTAACAATAAGAAGCTATACAGCTACAAAAATGTAAAAAACTGCATTACCTCTTGATTGGCTTTTGACATTCTTCCACTGCTATAGACTCATTTTCTTCCCTCGAAACATCTTATTACAAAATTCTTTTTAAATAACGCGGCCTCCACTTCACGGTGGGCCAGCTTACATCCTTTTCAAACCAAGTTCATAAGCAGACTGTCCAACACACGTTGCTACTCTCTTCAAAATGAAGTAACCTCTCTGATCGACATCTCTCGTCTCTTACAAATAATATAATATCACAGAGGTTGAGTACATTTAACAGATTCGCAACTTCATTCATCTTTATGGCCAAAACTACCTGCAAAGCGTCGTGGCAAATAGGACAGTCCGCTTTCAGTCTGTAACAAAATAGTGCAAAAACAGCTATCGATCTCTAACTCTAGTAACTTATCTGTCAGTGAACTATGTTCTCTGTTAACTGAATACCAGGATCACCAGACGCACCTTAAAAGTTAATCAGTATCACAAACAAAAAATGAACAGTCTTACACAGCATGGACTGGTGACGTGCAGGATCTCGCATGCCAGTGTAGTTTCTCTCGCCAGCATTGTTGTTTCCTAAACAGAATCATTGATTCGTGACGTGGTTGTGCGCCTAGACCCTGACGAGGACATCACTTCTAAGGTATTAGTCACACCCGATCCTGGTCTTACCGAAGTTCTCAAGATTTACTAGTCTCCGTCGCGAGTAACAGCCAGCTGATGATTCTGATTCATCATCTTTTTATGCCACTATGTCTCGCCTGAGCTCACGGTCGCCTGGATGAGCGGCTTCTCGTGAGAGACTTAAGGCGATCTTAATGACCCCCTTCAGTATCTCGGAAATGCCTTGCCCCATCGATGTTAAAGCCCTCATCATGCAAGCCGACAAAGCTCGAGTCATGACCCAGCTGCAGCAGGCGTCATTCAAGGGCTGTTGCTCACACCCACCGCACCGCGCACTCTTTGGCGTGTGGCGAACTTGGCCACCTAGCAACAGTGTGTGAACAAGGTGCTCACTGGCGTCCAGCACTAACACGGCCCGGTGACGGCACATCGCTCCACGTAGGAACGGCAGCTGACCAGACACCTCCACCAGCGCTGCAGCAGCTGAGTTTGACTCTTGCCGTTTCCGGGCAGTCGGTGGACTTGAGCTGGAAACCGGCCCTGTCGTGTCATTAATCAATGAAGACGTGGATGGGCGACTCAATTCATCTTTGCTGCAAAGGGCTCAGCAACGAGTCGTGTCTTACGGCCATAAAGACAACCTCGCCTCGGAGAATCGTCACTTCCAGCTAAGTTCAGGAAAGATGAACGCATCCCAACGTTCTTCACAGTGAAGTGATAGTAGCCTTCACGGCATTTGGTTGCAGAGTAGCGGGCCACATTTATTTAGTGTTCGAAACAGTGACATTTTCTGATTTATATTCTCTTTTCAAATCACACAAAGAGATTTTCGAGCCAACGCTAGGTTGTGCATTTAAATTTACTGTTCATTATTGATAGGTTGTTACGTAAGGGGAAGTGGCAATTTTGTCTCTGTTTTATTGGCCACAGTAAACACTTACCCCAAGTAATTTTATAAAGGACACTCTTTGTATTCCAAAACCTATGTTGTCAAGTAGTCAGTCCGCGTGTACTTGTATGGAAGTCTCATTTCGGGATGCTGTTGCTGTAATTTGTGAAGTGTTGGCAGAAGTGCCAACACCTTGTAGTTAGAGGAGGCCGAAATGCACGCTAAGCTCACGCAGGCTGGCGTGAGGTCTGAAACAGGATACGTAATGAATGCTATAAAGAAAAGTACGTAGCTTCTGGTATACTTAACTTTAATCCACATTTGTAGAACATCGCTCTTGATGATAAATTAATAGAATCTCAATATCTATACTGATAATGGCGCCTTGCTAGGTCGCAGCAAATGTAGCTGAAGGCTATGCTAACTATCGTCTCGGCAAATGAGAGCGTAATTCTCAGTGAACCATGGCTAGCAACGTCGGCTGTACAACTGGGGCGAGTGCTAGTACGTCTCTCTAGACCTGCCGTGTGGTGGCGCTCGGTCTGCAATTACTGACAGTGGCGACATGCGGGTCCGTCGTATACTAGCGGACCGCGGCCGATTTAAAAGCTACCACCTAGCAAGTGTGGTGTCTGGCGGTGACATCACATTCCTCCCCTGCAAATCGGCGAACGGTTGTGTTATAAGGCTTCCGCCCGCCGTGGGGAGGACCCCATGTTGACGTATGCGACGAGGTGGGGAGCCGAACAACAGGCGAGGCTGTGCCACCCGCACCCGGCCATTCGGTCCGAGAGGGGCTAGGAAACGCCTGAAAACCTAGTCCAGGGTGCACGGCAACATGCGGTGTATGCGCCCGTAGATAGTCAGGAGGGGCCGAAGGGTCAACCTCCATCGAGTCGGAGCACCCGACTGGCGAAGACGACAGATGGTCCGGAGCGGGCAAGAGTTCCTTGGCGGAGGACTGCTGGTCACGGGAAGCTATCGGCGGCGCGTGACCCAGGGAGACGCCCGGCGGTTGCAGCGACGCGTCCACTGCGGGCGTCGCCGGCGGGAGAACAGGCGGCGGCGGCGGAGGCGGCGCGTCGCCATGGGGCAAAACGGAAGGCAGCGTCGGTAACACCTGGGGATGAGGCGAGCCAGTAGATGGGTCCCCAGGGCGCTGACCGGACGGCACCGTCGCTGAAAGCAGACGGGGAGCGACAGAACCCGTGCGACGACAGAGGTGCAGCTGATTGAGATGCCGGCGCACCTCACCAGAGGCCCCCAAAACCAGATACATAGCGCGGCCGAGGCAGCGAAGAATGCGCCCTGCGAGCCAACGCCGTGATCCGCGATAATTGCTATAGAATACAACGTCGCCTGGAGCAAAAGCAGGTGGCTGCCGCTGCACAGGAACCTGATGCGGCGGATGCAGCAAAGACATCAAGGTTCGATGAGGACGACCATGGAGCAACTCAGCCGGCGAGCGACCATCTCGGGGCTGAGAGCGATACGAGGACAAAAAGAGCAATAACGCGTCCTTCCGAGAATGCGACTCTTTTAACTTCAACATCTGTGACTTGAAAGTCCGGACCAATCTTTCAGCGGCACCGTTTGACTGAGGCGAAAACGGCGCGGATGTCAGATGTTGAATACCATTGGCCTTGCAGAATGACTGAAATCCCGCGGACATGCATTGTGGGCCATTGTCGGAAACAATAGTCTGTGGTAGACCTTCAATGCAAAAGATAGCGGATAACGCTTGGATGGTGGCAGATGACGTCGTGGAAGACATCCGGACAACAAAAGGAAAATTACTGAAGGAATCGACCACAACCAACCATCGAGCATTCCAGAATTGACCAGCAAAATCGATGTGTAAGCGTTGCCAAGGGAAAGTGGCTTTCGGCCATGCAAAGAATTTCCGCGGTGGTGCGGATTGTTGTTCGGCACACGCCATGCAAGAAGAGCACATATTCGTAATCGCAGCATCGATTGCGAACCAAGTACAGTGCTGACGAGCAAGTTGTTTCGTTCGCACTATACCCCAATGTCCTTGGTGGAGAAGCTTTAAGACAGAAGACTGTAACGAACGTGGGACCACGACCCTGGACTGATCATTATCAGAACGCAACAGCAAAACACCACGTCGTACAAAAAGTCTCTCCTTGTGAGCAAAAAATCGGCGAACCAACGGATCCTCGATCCGTGACTTTGACAAGGGCCATTGCGTAGCAACAAAATGCAAAACGGTAGCAAGGACAGGGTCTGCAGCTGTGGCTGTAGGTACACGACGAAAATCAATCGGAAACGATCCGACCACGTAATCGGTTGCCGCATCAAGGAACATGCAAGCAATTTCAGAAGAATCGAATGCTCTATCCTCAGCAACAGGTAAACGGGACAACGCATCGGCGTTTCCGTGCTTAGCAGTGGACCGATACAAGATATCGTAGCGGTACTGCGAGAGGAAAATAGACCAGCGAATGAATTTCTGCGCTGTACGTGGAGGTACAGGCTTGGTCGGATGAAAAAGCGATTTCAAAGGTTTGTGGTCTGTGATGATGGTAAAGTGACGACCATACAAGAATTCATGGAACTTTGTAACACCAAATACGAGAGCCAAAGCTTCTTTCTCTATCTGTGAATAATTTCTTTGCTCTGACGAGAGCAATTTGGACGCAAAGGCAATAGGGCGATCATGCGAACCATCTTTGTGCGCAAGCACAGCACCAATGCCGAAATCCGATGCATCTACCATCAACAAAAGGGGTTGCTGGGGATCGAATGGCGTAAGGCAAGTATTAGAAAGCAACGCCGATTTCAACTGGCGAAAGGCGCGTTCGCATTCCGTCGACCAGACGAACAGAATACCTTTACGGTGTAAGCGATGAAGCGGAGCTGAAATGGAAGAGGCATGGGGGATATAGCGATGGTAATAATTTATTTTACCCAGCACACTCTGTAGCTGCTTCAAATTCTGCGGCGAAGGCAAGTCTTGTATGGCACGAAGGTGCTCTGGACTGGGATGTATGCCTTGGGCACTGAGTACATGTCCCAGATATGGCAAATCACGAGCAAAAAAATCCTTCCGCAAGCGAAGACCATTTTGTCGCAAGACCTGAAATAATGTTCAGATGTTGGCTAAGTGTTCTTCGTCCGCCTTTCCGGAGATCACAATATCGTCCAGATAGTTTGCTGCAGTAGGGACCGACGCACAAACAGTTTGTAAATATTGCTGAGACAATGCGGGGGTGGATGCACACCCGAATGGCAGTCTTTTGAATTGGTACAATCCAAGATGTGTGTTAACCACCAAGACGCGCTGGGATTCTTCGTCCACCGGTATTTGCAAGTACGCATCGGCTAGGTCCAACTTCGAAAAATATTTACCCGGGCACAGATTGTCAAAAAGATCTTCCGGGCGGGGTAAAGGAAAAGTAGCAGTCACTAGTTGTGGATTCACTGTTGCCTTGAAGTCCACGCAAAGTCTCAATTTTCCAGAAGGTTTTTGCAAAATTACTAAGGGTGAGGCCCAGAGAGAAGCCTGCACACGTTCAATTACACCTTGTGATTCTAAATCATTTAATGGTCTTGCGACCTCATCATGCAATGCGTGGGGAACATTGCGCGCTCTGAAAAATTTCGGTTGCGCGTTTACTTTCAGTTCCAAATGTGCTGCATAGTTCTTAGCGCAACCAAGGCCCGGTGCAAAAATGTCTGTAAATTCTTCACATAGACGAGAAACACTGGCTGAAGGCACAGTCTGGTTAACTGATAGGACCTGATTGACTATAGACAAGTTAAACAACTGAAATAAATCTAAACCAAACAAGTTCACCGCAGAAGAAGAACGAAGAACGTAAAATGACACAAGTTTTGTTTGTCCCTTGTATGTTGCAAGAAGGCTGTACTGTCCTAACACAGGGATATGCTGTCCGGAATAACTATATAACTTAACATTTGCGGCACGCAACGGAGGTGTGCCCAGTTGTTTGTACGTGTCTTTATTGAGCAATGAAACTGCAGCTCCGGTATCGAGCTGGAATGGGATCACGTTGCCATTTATGACCAAATATACAAAAAGTTTATTGTCTTGATGACGACAAGAACGACTGTTTTGTGCAACGGGAACAGACACTGGTACAGAATCACTTGCGACTTGACGTGATTTCCGTCGATGTCGATGCACACTATTTGTGGGACGAACACAGTCACTGTTAGAGAGAGTAGCACTGGACGGAGTGGCATTAACTACATGAATTTCCACGGGCGAAGGTTCACGAGCCCAAGTATTCTTGGTTAGATTCCGATTCCGGCGCGAAGCAAAGGGCCTGGAATGATTGTTAGTGTCCGTTTTGAGCTTTGTCTGGCAAACACTTTGAACATGACCTCTTTTATTACAGAAAAAGCAAATAGCCTGGCGTGACGGGCAATTCTCACGCGAATGTCTAGTAGCACACTGCGGGCATGATTTCACTGCATTTGCTTGCTTACGCGGCACACGTGGCTGCGCGGACGTGCGCGAGGGCTGTTTACAGGTCCGTGCAGCTCGCCCGGCGGGCCGGTTAATGTGACACACAGCTGGCGAAGTTTCAAATGATTCCTGAGCAAAGTCAAGTGTGTCTTGCCTATCCAATATGTCCATCACTTGTTGAAGGGAGGGATTGACTAGTTTCAAAATCTGTTCCCTTATGCGAACATCAGAAACGTTCTGTGCAATTGCATCACGTACCATTCTATCTGAATAAGGGAGTCCACATTCACACTCAAAAGCACAATCCCTTGTAAGGCCTTGCAAAGTTGCAACCCACTCCCTATTAGTCTGACCGGCCATACGTTTTGTACGAAAGAAAATATAGCTTTTTGCAACTACATTGACTGATTCCTTGAAATAGGCATCTAAAGCAGACAAAATTTCTTTGTAGGACAGAGTTGCTACGTCGCTTCGGGGAAACAATTTCACTATCACATGGTAGGTGGACACACCTACACAAGAAAGGAGATGAGGCTGCCGCTCGTTACCTTGAATTCTGTAGGCGGCGAGATGGAATCCAAATTGGCGTGACCACTCCGTCCAGCTTTCCATTGCTGCCTCAAAAGGCCGAAAGGGTGGTGCAACTGCGTGTTGTGGCTGCTGTAGCGGGGAAGCGGCGGCGGCGGCATCGTTTTGCAGTGCACGTTGACCCTGGACGAGCTGTCCAAGGGCATCCAATAAGGCCTGCGTCTGCTGATTCTGCAAGCGATAAAATTCGGACAATACATCTGGAGAATGTGGCGAAGCCATGACACAAGTAAATTAGGGCAAAGCAAGTATAAAGAACAAGATCCTTTTTGATCCTCGTCGCCTTATGAAGTGTTGGCAGAAGTGCCAACACCTTGTAGTTAGAGGAGGCCGAAATGCACGCTAAGCTCACGCAGGCTGGCGTGAGGTCTGAAACAGGATACGTAATGAATGCTATAAAGAAAAGTACGTAGCTTCTGGAATACTTAACTTTAATCCACATTTGTAGAACATCGCTCTTGATGATAAATTAATAGAATCTCAATATCTATACTGGTAATGGCGCCTTGCTAGGTCGTAGCAAATGTAGCTGAAGGCTATGCTAACTATCGTCTCGGCAAATGAGAGCGCAATTCTCAGTGAACCATGGCTTGCAACGTCGGCTGTACAACTGGGGCGAGTGCTAGTACGTCTCTCTAGACCTGCCGTGTGTTGGCGCTCGGTCTGCAATTACTGACAGTGGCGACACGCGGGTCCGTCGTATACTAGCGGACCGCGGCCGATTTAAAAGCTACCACCTAGCAAGTGTGGTGTCTGGTGGTGACACCACAATTTGGAATATGTTAAAGATGGCAATATCGAGCCGCAAGTGCTAACTTCACAGAAAGTGGGATGTCGTATTTTGTGAACATTTTCAGTTTTGCTTTATAAATTTTCGCAACTCGCATTCTTTGACTATTTGGTACTGTTGTTTCAATATGCCGCAATTTCGTGACCTCAAGAAAGTAATGAACCACTCTTTGCCCCGTTTCATTTTTAAATACTGAATATAAATGCATATATAAGAATATACAGCCTACAGTTGCAGGTTAACTTTATCGTTTACCTAGGTTTCAACGTTAGTAATAACGTCTTCTTCAGAACATAAAATATTATTTAAATGTTTGCCTAAAACAAGCCATGTCCTAAGTGAACTTTATAAAACTTGATGCATAACCATATGGTTTTGTCACTTCTATTAAACAACCTGTAGCAAATTCACTTGAAGCCTGTTGTATGGGCTAGAGACTGCCTAGTCGCGCGACGAGGCCCATACAACGGGCTTCAAGTGAATTTGCTACAGGTTGTTTAATAGAAGTGACAAAACCATATGGTTATGCATCAAATTTTATAAAGTTCACTTAGGACATGGCTTGTTTTAGGCAAACATTTAAATAATATTTTATGTTCTGAAGAAGACGTTATTACTAACGTTGAAACCTAGGTAAACGATAAAGTTAACCTGCAACTGTAGCCTGTATATTCTTATATAAACAATATCAGTTGCTGTCGCTGCATAAAAATGTTAAAAATTATGAACATAATTGCTGCGTAAAGAATTAATTTTCATGAAAGTTTTGCCCTGAGTAGTTAATATGGTAAACTTACTGATTACTTCCAAATTTCAACTAATCGTTAATAACAATGCCCAGTGATGTAGGTAGGTTTATGCCATATCTTTTAATTTCTGCTAATGAATACAAAATGTAAGTCCATTAGTTTTCAAATTATTCGACACTGGGCCTACACATCCCATTTATTATTTAAGAGTTTTAAAACGTCTAATTGGGATTGGCATTACAGCTCGCCGTTTCTGACAGTTAATTGTGTATCACAACAGCGCGTAATACTCTTGCATTTCACATAGCAAGAATTATTTAGGTATTTTTATTTAAGTTTGCAGCAGTGGAATGCGATTACGGAACATAGCTCAGCTTTCCGTTGTCACACAGATACAAATGGCTCTGTGCACTATGCGACTTCACTTCTGAGGTCATCAGTCGCCTAGAGCTTAGAACTAATTAAACCTAACTAACCTAAGGACATCACACACATCCATGCTCGAGGCAGGATTCGAACCTGCGACCGTAGCGGTCACTCGGTTGCAGACTGCAGCGTCTAGAACCGCACGGCCACTCCGGCCGGCCACACAGATACATCAGGTGGTTATTAGGACAGAACTGCACATTGTTTTGTGTACTTAGGGAACAAATCAAATGGTTCAAATGGCTCTAAGCACTATGGGACTTAAAGTCTGAGGTCATCAGTCCCTTTAGAACTACTTAAACTTAACTAACCCAAGGACATGACACACATCGATGCCCGAGGCAGGATTCGACCCTGCGACTGTAGCAGAAGCGCGGTTCCGGACTGTAGCGCCTAGAACCGCTCGGTCACAGCGGCTGGCACTGAGGGAACAGTGATTGTCTATACAGATTATATCCAGTGATGCTATCTGGTTTGAAAACCTATCTAATGTTATTTAGTTCAGTAACTGTGTAAGTATTTAGATTACTTACGAAGTTTATACAACAATAGAGTTACTCGCGTGCCCTATGTCAGAAGCGTTATGGTTGTAAGGATTGCATATAATGTTCATAATTATGCACGTAGGAACTACAAACAAAGAAGCTTCATGTGCAGTACAGTTAATGGTTAGATACTAGTGAGCATAAAGTTACACGGCACACACGTCAGGTTAAGTCTAAACTTTCCACTGAGATGTAAAGGTAAACATTCCAGTTCGAGAAGTTACAGTGAGTATAAAAGTAACAAACTGAAAAGTTACGGTAGACATCCACTCAGGAACTTAAGCTTGGTAAAGCTCGCCTTCTACGGATCTTGGCGCATTTGTGGCTATTTTGAGAGCACTCTCAATGCTTTGTCAGACGCTGATCTCTGTCCTGTGCCTCGCCCAGACGATCTGTTGACGAAACTAGCCAGGGGACAATATTATTCAAAAACTAATTTGAAATACGGTTATGTACGACGTTCGTTATACAAGGTGTTACCCTAAGAGCGTGCAAAAATGAAGCAGCACTAGGATAATGTTCCACTGAACAATTTGAGGTAGGAAACCAGGTGTCAGAGAAGCCGGCTTAAGGAGATACAGAAGTAAACTTGTCTACTGCTTTGTCTAACATTACTGTTTTCCAGCTAACATGCATACAATTTTACACACACTGTGCTGTTTATTTACGTTTACATTCTTTATTTCCTGCAAGGAAACAAGGAGGACAAGCCTGATTATCAGGAAATCATGATGCAGGTTTTGTTTCTGTGTGGGAGTAAGCTGTCACGAGGACAACAGTCGGAAAAGATGTAGCGCAAAGATCGATAGTAGGCCCTAGATCACGCGAGCCTCTCATGAGAGAGGCCAAAGACACACCAACAAGCAACATGCCACTAACGCCTTCTCGACAGCAAGTATTTAGGCCGCCGCCGCTGACCAGAGGGCCTCAGTCACTGGCACTCGCTCAGTCACTAACTCACTGACTCAACTCTTTACTCCAGTTTGGCATCAGTCATTCACTATCGGAGCAGCGTAGTTCAGCATAGGCTACACTGGTATATAGCGTGCAGATTGTGACCATAGCAAGAGTACCGATATTATCTGCAAGAGGACTATTATGGACGACCTTGTACCACAACACATAGCCTCTATTAAAATTAAGTAGCAGCTGTCAGTTCATGGAAATAAAGTACCTTGTTAATACACGTGTGCACTTGTGTTGTAGAAAGAAGATACTGGCCACCCATAATAACATCTTCTCCCTTGCTTCTTACAGTACAAGACTACAGTGGGGACGAGGACATTACAATTTACTTTACTTGTCCATAAGGTGACTGTTGTATCTTATTCACATTGTCCCATAACAGAACGTGCTATGAACCAACGGTAGACCCATTCGCTACTCAGTGGCACTCAGATACGTGCAGTACAATACGATGGAGCAGTACCGGTACAGTATTTCCTGGTCGCTGGATTGGTGGGGAGATCCTATTCCATGGCCTGCGAGGTCACCTGACCTGAATCACCTTGATTATTTCCTATGGAGATGTCTAAAGTCACTTGTGTATGAGATCCCAGATGCGGAGATGGAATTAGTTGCCAGATTTGTAGGTGCCTGTGACGTTATTCGAAACACACTGGGTATATTGTCAGGTTGGGTCAGAATGCAGTTCGCCGATGTCATGTATGCATTGAAGTTGGTGGCCCTCAGTTTCGGCATATTTTGTAAGATACAGTGCAAACGGTACGTTCATTATGTCAACGGTAGTACCTGCAGTTAACTGTAACTAATGTAAATAAAAAAGTAGACAGTAACGTGATTTTACTGCTATTATTGCCTTAAGCTGACTTCTCCGACCCCAGGTTCAAATTGTTCAGTGGGGCATCCTTTACGTCCTGTAAAATTTTTGCACTGACTTACGGAAATACTCTGTATAGCGAATCAAAATACTTTGTGACCTTAAATAAGCCAGTCATCTTGTACCAGTATAATCGTTTACCATTAAGGGTTGCTTGTGCCCCAGGCATATTTCAAAAATACTTAGAGCAACTGATTCATGGTATTCCACACTGCATTCATTATATTGACGATAGTGTAACAATGCTCATACTCTGAACACTGCAAGAATCATGAATCCAATTTCAAATGGGTCTTGGAAAACGGCTTAGGTTTTAAACTGGACAACTGCAGTTTTTCGCACCCACCGTTAAATACCTGTGGCACTCTTCAGTAGTAAAGGTACCACGGCCATATGCGACCACGTCGATGCAATAATAAACATTTCTGCACCCGCTAAACTCAAACTATTACAGTCTTTTCTTGGAAAAATCATTTACAATGCAAAATTTATATTCAATCAGCATAAATCGTGTATGCGTTCACCTAGAAGAACAAAAAGTGCGTCAAGCCAGTATGGTGAGCTTGTGTCAACAAGCTTTTCAACATCTTAAGGATGATCTCAAAACAGTGCAACGCCTAACAGCATATAGACGGGGCTTGCGGTTGACGCTCGCGACTGATGTGTCCCATAAATTGTCGGACGGTTCTAAAAGACCGGTTGCCTGCATCTCAAAACATTAACATTGGAGCAACTAAACGATTCACAAATTGAGAAGAAGGCTTTAGCAATAATTTACGTCGTAAAGAAATTCCGAATTTTATAATTTAACTATCCACAAACGTTTAATATCAATTTTTGTGCTAAGGTAGAAGCTCCTGGAAAAGACGGCGAAGCGTCTGCAGCTGCGGGCGTCGTTGGCTCCATGTCTCAACGCGCCAACGTGGACGTCCAGTCCCGCCTTTCCTTTGGCTTCGACGCAGAGCTCGATCACCAGGAAAGAGTTTGTTTAGCGTTCGATCAGCATCCGCAACAAACCCCGGGCGAATTCCCGCTGACAGCACGCGAAGTAGCCACAGCTTCGGCCCGTGACCCAGTTCCGGGCAAAGTTTTGTCAGCGGTGCAATCGGAGTAATCAGAGCACATACCAAAACGTGTAGACCAGTCATTTATTTCTTTACTATTTTCCGATTTGACACAGGCACAACGCCGCAAACGGCATCTTAAAGTTGACCACAGATGACTCTGAATGCTGTCATCCGACCCAACTTCCATCTTCCTGCTACTTCATGCCTCACATTGGGGATGACGTGCGTGCAGACGTTAACCTGGCATCATGTACATTTGTAAGTAGGCTGTTTAGGTTTTTATGTTGGCAACGCCACGTAGCACTCTGTATATAATCACTGACTGTGCTCTGTGCAGTCTGTGGCTGGTTGGACTCATTGTTGGAATATTCGCTTGTGTAGTGTTGGGCAGTTGGATGTGAACAGCGCGTAGCGTTGGGCAGTTGGAGGTAGAGCTGGGCAACTCGATTCTTTTTCCCGATTCCTTTCCTACGATTCAATCTCACATTGCGAATCGATTCCTACGATTCGTTCACGATTCTTTCACGATTCATTCTAGTCTGCGATGGCACGATTCTTACGGGATGCAAAAAGTTCTACATCTTACTCACAGATGACAGGACATGTCTGAAATTGTCAATGGGGTTAGAATCGAACTGTGTCATGATAAGATATACCAGAAATAGTTTTACGAGATGGCGTTATAAAAAATGTGAAATAGCGTTTTTATAATATAAAATTGCGTTTTTACGAATGGAACTATGAAATATATATATATATTGTAAAACTGACTTTTTACGAAAGAATGGAACTATGTAGGTGAACTCAAAAAGCGAAAACCAGTGTAAGTACAAAATTTTATCCAAATCGTTGGGGCCGTTTTCGAGATACGCTAAATATAATACATAATTCAAGTGCTATTGCTCGTGTGTAAAGAAGGTGTGTGTGTTTTGCATTGCATCTGCAACAAATAAGAGGTACGTATTTATTCATCATACTTGGATTTCTTGATTTAATCGTGTGTATTGGGAGCTGTGTACTCGCGGTATATCGTTTGTGTCATCACTAGTTCGTGCATTACTCGCACAAACTAAGCTGACGTCGGCGCGGTGGCTGATGGTGGCGATAGTAAATGGGAAATGCCTTTAAGCTCGTTCCCGTCAGCCACCGCCAAGTGTCAGCTTGGTTTTCACGAGTAATATTAAAGCCCACGAACTTCGTTTGTTCGTTCCGAGCTTCCTTTGTTCACATGCATCCTACACTTGACTGCCATCTGGCGGTCGTAATCATTCAGCATGATTCGGAAGTTGCCTTCGAAGCACAGCGTACAAGGAATCGATGACTCGTTGGAACTTGGAATCGTCACGACTCGGAAACACGCAATCGTTCTTACGATTCATTTGAACGACGATTCGTCCGTATCACGATTCGATTCTTACGATTCTTTATTTAGAGTCGTTCAAATGAACGACTCATTCACGAATCGCCACAACTCTAGTTGGAGGTGAGCCGGCAGCAATGGTGGATGTGGAGAGAGAGATGCCAGAGTTTTGAGAGGTTGCTATAAGCGGACATTCTGGACGTGCGTCCGCCAGAAAGAGTAAATTTGTAAAGATGGATGTCATGAATTGATAGATACATATATGATGACTTTTGAAAAGTATTAAGGTAAATATATTCTTTGTTATCTATCAAAATCTTTCATTTGCTGACTATGCCTATCAGTAGTTAGTGCCTTCAGGAGCTAGAATCTTTTATTTAGCTGGCAGTACTGGCGCTCGCTGTATTGCAGTAGTTCGAATAATGAAGATTGTTGTGAGTTAAGTGATTCATGTAAGGTTTACGTTGTTGTTGGTCAGGGCCATTCTTTTGTACGGATTATTGAAAGTCAGATTGCGTTGCGCCAAAAATATTGTGTGTCAGTTTAGTGATGATCAGAATAAGTTAAGAGAAAACTGTTTGAGTACGTTTCAGTTTTGCTCAGCTGTTTGACAATCAAATAACGTAAAAGTTTACCAGCACAGTCATTCATAATTTTTCAAGGGGGACGTTACACATTGGGGTGACAAAAGTCATGGGATACCTCCTAATATCGTGTCGTACCGTCTTTTGCCCGTCGTAGTGCAACAACTCGACGTGGAATGGACTCAACAAGTCTTTAGAAGTCACCTGCAGAAATACTGAATCTTGCTGCCTCTATAGCTGTCCACAGTTGCAAAAGTGTTGCCAGTGCAGAAATTTGTCCACGGACTGATCTCTCGATTATGTCCCATGAATGTTCGATGGGATTCATGTAGGGCGATCTGGGTGGCCAAATAATTCGTTCGGATGGTCTAGAATGTTCTTCAAACCAAACGTGACCAATTCTGGCCTTCGTTTTTTTGGGAACATGAAGTCCATGAATGGCTGCAAATGGTCTCCAGGTAGCCGAACATAACCATTTCCAGCCAATGATCGGTCCATGTAAACACAGCCGACACCATTATCGAGCCACCACCAGCTTGCACAGTACCTTGTTGATAACCAAGGCATCGGGGGTCTGCGCCACACTCGAATCCTATCATCACCTCCTACCAACTGAAATCGGAACTCATCTGACCAGGTCATGGTTCTCCAGTCGTCTAGGACCCAACTGATGTTGTCATGAGCCCAGGAGAGACGCTGCAAGAGGTGTGGTGTTAGCAAAGGCACTCACGTCGGACATGTGCTTCTACAGCCCATTAACGACAAATATCACCACACTGTCTTAACGGATACGTTCGTCGTACATCCCACTTTGATTTCTACATCTACATCTATGTCTACGCCGAGCGAGGTGCCGCATTGGCTAGCACAATGGACTCGCATTCGGGAGGACGACGGTTCAATCCCGCGTCCGGCCATCCTGATTTAGGTTCTCCGTGATTTCCGTAAATCGATCCAGGCAAATGCCAGGATGGTTCCTTTAGATTAGATTAGATTAGATTTACTTTCATTCCAATTGATCCATAGTGAGGAGGTCCTCCAGGATGTGGAACATGTCAGAAAAACAACAATACATGACAAATATTTACAACTAAAACAAATAAGCTAATGTACCATTCCACAGGTCCCAAGTGGAATGATCGTCATTTTTTAATGAACACTAAGAGTAATTTTACAAATACTAATGCACTGAATTTAAAATAAAAAAGTTTTTTATTTATTTATAAGGTAATACACATGTAATACAACTACTGTAAACTTATTTACAATGAACACATTACTGCACTGAAATGGTGCAGAAGTTAGATTATACTTACACACACACACACACACACACACACACACACACACACACAAATTTTCAGTGAACACATTACTGCACTGGAATTGTGCAGAAGTTATGTTGTACTTATATACAAATCAGTTGGTTTTACTAAGAAATTCATCAATGGAGTAGAAGGAGTTGGCCACCAATAAATCCTTTAGGCTTCTCTTAAACTGAATTTCATTGGTTGTTAAGCTTTTTATGGCTGCTGGCAAGTTATTGAAAATGTGTGTTCCTGAATAATGCACACCTTTTTGTACAAGACTAAGTGACTTTAAATCCTTGTGAAGATTATTCTTATTTCTAGTATTGATTCCATGAATTGAGCTGTTGGTTTGAAAAAGTGATATATTTTTAATGACAAATTTCATTAAGGAATAAATATATTGGGAAGCTGTAGTTAGTATCCCTAGTTCCCTAAACAGGCTTCTGCAGGATGTTCTTGAGTTCACACCACATATAATTCTTACTGCACGTTTTTGTGCCCGGAAAACTTTAGCTTGGCTTGATGAATTACCCCAAAAAATAATCCCATATGACATTATGGAATGAAAGTAAGCATAGTATGCCAGCTTTTTCATTTTAATATCCCCTATGTCTGACAAAATTCGCATTGCAAACAGAGATTTGTTAAGACGCTCCAGCAGTTCTGTGGTGTGCTCCTCCCAGTTGAATTTATTATCAAGCTGTAATCCCAAGAATTTAACACTGTCCATTTCTTCTATCTTCTTGTTATCGTATGTTAGACATATCCTCTTGGGACACCCCTTACAAGTTCTGAACTGCATGTAGTGTGTTTTTTCAAAGGGCACGGCTGACTTCCTTCCCCGTCCTTCCCTAATCGGATGAGACGGATGACCTCGCTGTTTGGTCTCCTCCCGCAGACAATCCAGTCTACGTCTACGTGATTACTCTGCTAATCACAATAAAGTGCCTGGTAGAAGGTTCAATGAACCACCTTCAAGCGAGCACTTAAATTCTTCTGTGCGATCCCTGATTTCTCTTACTTTATCGTGATTATCATTTCTTCCTAAGCAAGAAGGTGCCAGCAGAATGTTTTCGCAATCGGAGGAGAAAACTGGTGATTGAAATTTCATGAGAAGATCCCTTCGCAACGAAAAACGCCTTTGTTTTAATGATTTCCACTCCAATTCACGTATCAGGTCTGTGGCACTATCTGCCCTATTTCGCGATAGTACAAAACGTGCCGCCCTTCTTTGAACTTTTTCGATGTCATCCGTCAATCCCACCTGATGAGGATCTCACACCGCAAAGTAATACTCCAGGATAGGGTGGACAAACGTGGTGTAAGCAGTCTCTTTAGTACACCTGTTGCACCTTCTAAATGTTCTGCCAATGAATCGCAATCTTTGGTTTGCTCTACCCACAACATTATCTATGTGATTGTTCCAGTTTAGGTTATTAGTAATTGTAATCCCTAGGTATTTAGTTGAATTTAAAACGAAATTTAGAAGATTTGTTTTGGTACTCATGTGAATAACTTCACACTTTTCTTTATTCAGGAACAAGGACCACTTTTCGCACAATACAGATATCTTATCTAAATCATTTTGCAATTCGTTCTGGTCATCTGATGACTTTCCAAGACGGTAAATGATAGCAGCATCTGCAAACAATCTAAGAGGGCTCCTATATCGTTAACATTGATCAGGAACAATATAGGGCCTATAACACTTCCTTGGGGAACGCCGGATATTACTTCTGTTTACTCAATGACTTTCCGTCTATTACTACGAACTGTGACCTTTCTGACAGGAAATTACGATTCCAATCACACAACTGAGGCGATATTCCATAGGCACGCAGTTTTCTTAGAAGACGCTTGTGAGGAACGGTGTCAAAAGCCTTCTGGAAATCTAAAAATATGGAATCAATTTAAATTCCTTGTCGATAGCACTCATTACGTCATGAATATAAAGAGCTAGTTGTGTTTCACAAGAACGATATTTTCTGGATCCGTGCTGACTATGTGTCAATAAATCGTTTTCTTCGAGGTAATTCACAATGTTCGAACACAGTATATGTTCCGAAACCCTACTGCAGATCGACGTTAGTGGTATGGGCCAATAATTCAGCGTATTACTCCTATTTCCCTTTTTGGATATTGGTGTGACTTGAGAAATTTTCCAGTCTTGTACGGATTTTTCTGCGAACGACAGGTTATATATAATTGCTAAATATGGAGCTATTATATCAGCATACTCTTAAAGGCACCTGACTGGTATACAACCTGGACCGGAGGCTATGCCTTTATTAAGTGATTTAAGCTGCTTTGCTACACCGAAGATATCTGATTCTAGTTTCTCATCTTGGCAGCTTTTCTTGATTCGAATTCGGGAATATTTACTTCATCTTGTTTGGTGAAGAGGTTTCGGAAAACCGTTTTTAATAACTCTGCTTTAGTGGCGCCGTCGTTAATAACATCAACGTAGTTATCGCGCAGTAAAGGTATTGGTTGTGTCTTGACACTGGTGAGCATTACATACGTCCAGAATCTCTTAGGGTTTTCCGCCAGATTTTGAGACAGCGTTTCGTTGTGGAAACTGTGAAAAGCATCTCGCATTACAGTTAAAGTTAAATTTCGAGCTTCTGTAAAACTTCGCCAGTCTTGGGTATTTTGAGGTCTTTTATATTTGGTATTTTTTCGTTACTGCTACAATAGTTTTCTGACCCGTTTTGTGTACCATGTGACATCAGTACCATCTCTTATTAATTTATTTGGAATATAGCTCTCAACTGCCGTAGCTACAATTTCTTTGAATTTAAACCACATCTGGTCTACACTTATATAGTCGGATAGGAAGGAGTGGAGACTGTCTCTTAGAAAGGTGGCAAGCGAATTTTTATCTGATTTTTTAAATGGATGTATTTTCCGTTTATTCTGTGTGGGTTTGGATGTTACGATATTCAGTCTAGATGCAAACAACCTTGTGGTCACTTTAATCCCTGTATCTGCCATGACGCTACTTGTTACGTCAGGATTATTTGTTACTGAGAGGTCAAGTATGTTTTTGCAACTATCTATACTTCGAGTGAACGCCTGAACTACTTGTCCAAGCCGGTCCTTTGTGGCCGAGCGGTTCTAGGAGCTTCAATGTGGAACCGCGCGACCGCTACGGTCGCAGGTTCGAATCCTGTCTCGGGCATGGGTGTGTGTGATGTCCTTAGGTTACTTAGGTTTAAGTAGTTCTAAGTTCTAAGGGACTGATGACCACAGATGTTAAGTCCCATAGTGCTCAGAGCTATTTGAGCCATTTAGTTGTCCAAAATAATTTTCTGAGAAGGTATTCAGTACGATTTCTAATGGACGTTTTTTACCTACCACCGATTCTGCACATGTATTTTCGCCAACATGTAGAGGGTAGATTGAAGTCACCACCACCAACCATAATTTATGAGTGGGTTACCTATTTGAAGTGACACTCAAGTTTTCTTTGAACTGTACAGCAACTGTACCATGTGAGTCTGGGGTTGGTAAGAGGAACCATTTGTTAATTTATTACAGTTGTTAAGTATAACCACTACCCATAATAACTCACAGGAACTATCTACATCAATTTCACTACAAGGCAAATTACTTGTGAAAGCAATACACACTCCACCACCAACTGCAGTTAATCTGCCACTTCTGTAAACGGTTGGATCCCTTCTAAAAATTTCGGCTGAACTTATTTGTAGCCTTAGTCAGTTTTCCGTACGCATAAAGATTTGAGTTTCCTATTAGCGCTTGGACCTCTGGTTCTTTTCCAACACAGCTACGACACTATACAACTACAGTATTGATTGTTCCTATGTCTGCCCTCTTCCTGTGTTCGTCGTGCACCCTTTGAAACTGAAGCCCTATCTGCACTTTCCCGAGACACTCTAGCCTAAAAAACCGTCCAGACCCCTCCCCACAGCCTGCAATACCTGTGTAGCCGCTTCCTGCGTGTAGTGCTGTCCTGACCTGTTTAGTGGAACCCGGAAACCCACTCGGCTCTGTACCAAAGGAGCACTGACTGTTCTGTCGACGATGCTGGTGGGCTCCGCCTTCGTCTTGCAAGTAAGATTGTCAGTCTTTACTACTTCAGCTAGCTGCACGAAACTAGAGAGAATCTCCTCCGAACGAAAGTGACAGACATCCTTAGTACCAAAAAGAACCACCACCTGCAATTTGCTGCACCCTGTGCTGTTCATGGCATCAGGAAGCAACCATTCCACATTTGGAATGACTCCTCCTGGTATGCACGCAGAGTACACATTAGATTTCTTCCCCTCCTTCGCAGCCATAACCCAAAGAAGTCCCAACTACGAGTAATCCCGTTGTTTGTGAATGGGCGGACCATGCAGGCCGTGAGGATTCCTCTGGATCATGACGAGCTACTTTAAGCGGCTCAGGGACTTCGTCAGCCACAGATAGCGACCGGAAGCTGTTCGTCGGACTAACCAGGGAGGCCGTCTGATCAGCCAGTTGGAGAGTCTTGTGCTGCCGGCCACACCTCGGAACGATCTCCCACTTGACCACGGGTTAGGGATCAACCGCAGCGCGTGCAGTACATGGGGCGGCGGCAGCAGCGGACAGGTCGACGGACACGCGGTAATCATTTGTTTCTACATCTACACCAGGCCTCCCTATTTTCGTCCCATTCGATTAAATCCTTCGTGGTGCGTCTCTTTTTTCCGTCTTGTTGTTGTTGTTGTTGTTGTTGTGGTCTTCAGTCCTGAGACTGGTTTGATGCAGCTCTCCATGCTACTCTATCCTGTGCAAGCTTCTTCATCTCCAAGTACCTACTGCAACCTACATCCTTCTGAATCTGCTTAGTGTATTCATCTCTTGGTCTCCCTCTACGATTTTTACCCTCCACGCTGCCCTCCAATACTAAATTGGTGATCCCTTGATGCCTCAGAACATGTCATACCAACCGATCCCTTCTTCTAGTCAAGTTGTGCCACAAACTTCTCTTCTTCCCAATCCTATTCAATACTTCCTCATTAGTTATGTGATCTACCCATCTAATCTTCAGCATTCTTCTGTAGCACCACATTTCGAAAGCTTCTATTCTCTTCTTGTCCAAACTATTTATCGTCCATGTTTCACTTCCATGCATGGCTACACTTGATACAAATACTTTCAGAAATGACTTCCTGACACTTAAATCTATACTCGATGTTAACAAATTTCTCTTCTTGAGAAACGCTTTACTTGCCATTGCGAGTCTACATTTTATATCCTGTCTACTTCGACCATCATCGGTTATTTTACTCCCTAAATAGCAAAACTCCTTTACTACTTTAAGTGTCTCATTTCCTCATCTAATTCCCTCAGCATTTTCCGTCTTAGAGAGTTATTTTTTTTCTTTCGTACCATATGTTAATGGAATACGAAAAAAAGGAGTGGGATAGGGGGTACTCGCACACGACATACCCTCCAGCACACAGTTACAGTTGCAGATTTACACATACACTATCTGATGAAAAATATCCGGACACAATATGTAATGCGGAATTGATCACTAGATGTCACGAGAGGCGAACGTGCCAGTATAAAAGGGGGCAGGCAGTACTGTGTAGTCGGTAGAGAAGCAGCCACTGCAGATCGAGTAGGTCAGGAGACCTCAGAGACTTCAGACGTAGGCTAATCACTTCCTGTTATCTGGGCAACAAATCCATCAGGGGCATTTAAGCCGTTCTGAAGGTGCCCAAGTCGACTATTGTGAAGCCCAGTAACAGGTTTAGGATAGCAAATGATCAAACATCAACACGTGGAAGGGAGAACCATCAGATAGTTCGTCGTTTTCACCAAATTAACATTTATTTAATAAAAACATACTGATCAAAAAATTCCGGATTAATAACAATCATGAAAACCATCAAAATTGTAGTGACTTATTAAGTGACAAACTACTGAAATTTACCAATACAAGCGAAAGGAAACAGTATTCAATAAACACCAAGCATCTGAGTTTATAAAAGTAAGAACAATTTGAATCGTGATCTACAAACTTCATGCGTTAATCCCGCCAAACTCCACAGACTACAACACTGGCGGCAGTCGCTCAATCTATGTATAGTTCCAAGGAACAAGACAACTACTCAACTTTTGCTATGTCTGACAGGCGACGAGGCAAAGCGCTCCCTCGGTAGTAACTTAAAGAGACCTCGGGCGTTGGGCAGGATGCCGCCAAGGTAGCGGCCCGTAAGTTACGGCTGCAAACGCCAGGTTAGACTCGCGTGTTTTGCAATCAACTGTGAACATAAACCACACGCGAGGCAGCACTGTCAAACAGTAACAGAATACACACTCACAAATGATGAGACTCGCTTTAGTAAGGTAAATACAAGTCTTAACCTTAGCAAAACAAATAGTTAAAGTCAAACAGCCAAACTTCTATATATACTTCACAAGGCTTTTAATCAGATCAGGGGAAACTCGCGAAGATTGACAGAGGTAATTAGAAAGGATATTGTCGTACACAAATACATATTCCAGTAGTAGCCCTACCTAATTCAGTTATGACAAACATGTCAACGTAGGTTAGAATAAATACACTTTACTAAATCACAATTAGATTTCAAATGCGTACCCAGTACCTGATACAGTACCCCGACATTGCCCCCGGATACAGTGCTACTCATCGGTGTTACCACTGCAATTCATAATATTGCACCCCAAGCCTGTGCACACATCCGGTTTACCAATTAACAGAACCACGTGGCTTCAAAGAAGACGCACTAACAACCATTGGCCACTGTCAAGCCAAGGCACACTGCAGAACAAACAAATACATATTATTCACTGAACACGACACGATAATATTGCGCCAACTTTCCTTTAAACAATAAAAGCATAGGGTCAGAAGGTCCATAGGCAGTAGGTTACGGTACAGTCTCCCCACCGTGAATTATCCTGTTAACTCATCTTCAAATAACAGACGGATACCCCGTTCACCAGAGCTCCAGAGCACGACCTTTGCCACCTTTAGCGGCTGACCAGCATTCGACAAGTCGCGATCCGGCTGGGTACACGCGCTGTCCATCCCAAATCTGCCCAACCAAACTCCGCCGCCAGGCACTGCTGCTCCAACCCTCCTCCCTCCGTCACTTGCGGTTCACAACACACCCCGCCGCACCGAGCCTCCACACCTCAACCAGGAAAACCAAAGATAAGTCACAAGGGAGGTGACTATCGATACCGGTGCCAGAGGTAGCTAGGCCAGCAAACCGAGCCGCCACAGCTCATATTGGTAATGTGACTGTGAAGGGTAAATGTGAAGGAAGAACCACAGCTAAATCGAGAACAGGCAGAGACATGAACCGTCGAGCATTGCGGAGGGATGTTGTGAACAGTCGTACGAACTGAGAGGTAGGAATTACTCCGGACTTTCAAAGTGCTGCCAGTAGCTCAGCTAGCACAAAGACTGTGCCACGGAGTTGAAAAGAATGGGGAACAATGCCCGAGCAGCTCCTCATAAGTCACATAATTCTGTATGAGAATTAAAGGTCACATCTCCAACCTTGTGTCTCAATCGATTTATTCAAATATGACCGGTTTCGGTGGTGATACACCCATTTGTGTAGTCGATGCTAAACGACGTTCGAGATGGTGTAAAGAGCGGCGTCACTGGACAACGAATGTATCATACTCTACTCTCCTACTGATCGATGGAAGAGGTTCGGTTAGGCGAATACCTGGGGAACGCTACCTGCCTTCAGGTGTAGTGCCAACAGTGAAGTACGGAGGAGGCGGTGTTACAATATGGGAAAGTTTCTCGTGGTTGGGGTGTGGTACCCTTATGGCGCGTAAGAAAACGCTACATGCGGAAGGATGTGAACACATTTTACAGCATTGTGTACTGCGCGCACTAGAGGAAGTGTTTGGAGACGATGGTTGTTTTCATCAGCATGAGAATGCACCTTGTCATAAAGTATCATATGTGAGGAAATGTCCAGTGGACAATAACATTGCTGAAATGGACTGGCCTGTCCAGAGTCTGACCCAATGGAACAGCGTTGGGATGAATTAGAACGTCGACTTCGCTCCAGATTCAAGCGTCCAACATCGCTACGTTCTCTGTTTTCGGTTCCGGAGGAAGAATGGGCCACCATTCCTTCACAGGCATACAGACACCTCACTGAAGGTGTCTCCAGCATAGCTGAAGCAGTCATACTGGCTGGGATGGACACACCCCATAATAATGTCCACTAATGCGTTTGCGTATACTTGCGAACAGGTAGTGTACACTGCCTCTTCAGTGTTCAGTGAACTCGAATTTCCTTCAACGTCATCATTTTCTTCTGATTAAAAAAATCGTTTGCGATAGTTGCTGGTGAGGCTCCCAAGAGTTCAGGCGCCGAAAGGAGAGGTTACTTTTTATTATTCGCGCGCGTTTAGTACCTTTTCTTTCTGTACCAACCTCTTCATCTCAGAGCACCCAACGTTCCCAGATATTTTTGTTGCGTGTATCCTGTTATTCCGTCTTCCCCTACAGATTTTACCCTCTACAGCTCCCGCAGGCACGATGGAGGTTATTCCTTAATTTCTTAAAACGCGTTCTATCATCCTGTCCCCCCCGCTTTGTCAGTGTTTCCAGACGTTCGCCGTTGCCGCTTAGCGCCTCCTCATTTTTCATGTCCATCTAATTTTGAACATCGATCTATAGCACCGCATCTCAAACGCTTCGATTCTCTTCGTTTCCGGTTTTCCGTCAGCCTATCATCCACTGCCGTACAATGCTGTGCTCCAAACTAGATTCTCAGAAATGTTTCCTTGAAATTAATGTATCCCCTTTTCTTGTGCTAATCTGCTGTTATTTTGCTTCCAAAGTATCGGAAATCCTTCACATCTTCTACGTCATGGTCGTCAGATTCGATATTGAATTTCTTCAGTTTACTGTCAACCCTTAGGGTGTGCCCATGAGACCATTCCATTCGATAGGTTCTGTTCTGTAATTCTTCCTCGCTCTCACTAAGCGTAAGTATTTCGTCAGTAAAACTTCTCATTGATATCATTTCCCACAATTATAATCCCACTACTAAATATTTGTTTTAATACCTTTATTGCTTCTTCAGTCTATAGATTGAATAGCAGAGCGAAAGACTGAAACCCGGTCTTACAGCACTTTTAATCCGAGCACTTCGTTGTTGGCTTTCCAGTCTTATTGTCCCCATTTGGTTCGTGTACATATTGTATTACCTGCCTTTCCCTATAGCTTACAACTATTTTTCTGAGAATTTCGAATATCGTGTACCATTTTACATCGTCAAAAGTTTTTTTCTTGTTTGATAAATGCTAAGGTAGCTTGATTTTTTGGTATTCGTGCTTCCATTATGAAACGGAACACCAGAACTGACTCTCTGGTACCTTTACCTTCAAAGCCAAGCTGATGGTCATGTAACACATTCTCAACCTTATTTACCGTTCTTCAGTAAATTTTTATTGTCATCAACTTGGATGCATGAGATGTTAAGCTGACTATGCCACAATGCTCGCACTTATCAGCCCTAGTTATCTTCGGAATTTTGTGGGTGACGTTTTCCCAGACTCGTAGATTCTACAAACCAAGTTGAATAATCATGTGGTTGACATTTTCTCAAACAATTTTAGAAACTGCGAAGGAATATTATCTGTACTTTCCGTCTTGTTTGATCAGAAGTCTTCCAAAACCTCCACAGGTGATAGATAACTCGATGTACAAAGTTATATTCGTATTTATTTTGTTGTCGGCGGTGAAGAAAAGGGAGAGTGCATTCAAATGACCATGATTCTTCTCAGATTGTACAAAAAGACACGTACCACAGCGTACATATTGGACGGACACGGAAGCTCGAAAATTATCCAGTTTCCCACACCATGAGACATTGTGGAGAGGTTTCGTGTTCAATACAGGGCAATGAAACAAAAACTGGTGATCAGACCATCTTGAATAAGAAAATTCTTCCACCACCAGTATTTCAATGTAGTACTTCCAGTTTGTGTGCCGGCATCTTTTTGTACTTTACCAGTCTCAGCCGTAGCTGAAAGATTCGCTGATTATGCCAATCTGCGTATCGTTTAGAGTCATCATGTCATCATCCCAGAGGTGGTTGCTGTCGCTTTCCATAGTACACTGGTAGCCTGATATTCAATTTGCACCACCAAAACGCACTTAACCTCGTTGAAAAACGAGAGGATAATTAGGTGAGCCAGTCGTTGTAGATGTGATGTAGACATAGCGTGAAAACGGATTAGACGAGGACAGAGCAGGAAAGCGTTCATAGTTCTGCGGAGGAACCATCCTGGCATTACACTTATCCGGTTTTGAAATGTCGTCGAAAAATTAAATCGTAATGGGCGAATGGAGGTTTAAAGACCGCTTCCCCTAAATGCTAGCTCATGGCCTTTTCAGCTACGCCGTCTCGCTTGCTCTCGTCGGAAGAGACTGTTTACTAATTTTATCTCACCTGCATATGAGAATCGACAGGACGCAACAGCATGCGGCGATTACAGCGTGTATCATAATTAAAAACAAAAACTGACACTCATGTCATTGTTGAAATAAAAGAATTTACGAATGTGTAAGCAGTGAGCCAATGGCCATGCTGCAGTGGTAACAGCAGTTCCCGTTGGATCACCAAGTTAATCGCTGTCGGGCTGCGCTAGCACTTGGATGGGTAACCATCCAGTCTGCCGAGCGCTGTTGGCAAGCGGGGTGCACTCAACCCTTGTTAGGCAAACTGAGGAGCTACTTGATTGAGAAGTAGCGGTTCTATCACGGAAACTGACATACGGCCGGGAGAGCAGCGTGCTGACCACATGAGCCTCCATATCTGCATCCAGTGCTGATGCCTATGAATTGAGGATGACACGGAGGCCGGTCAGTACCTTTGGGCCTTCATATCGTGTTGGGGTGGAGCATTAGTTAGTTTAGTAAACAGTGGGGCTAGGCAGTTTCTGGGACAGCTTGCATTATTGCCAATACAAGTTTCAATTAGTATTGTGAATCTTTATCCAACAGTATAACACCAGTTGCATGACATCGTCAATTTTGAGCTGTAGTGCGATTTTAGGCACTCCTTGTATAACCCTATGGATATAGACGTGTAATCAGGAGCTATCTTTATTTCAGTTTCCCACCAAAAATAAATAACATACACTAACCTAACGTTCCTCTCCTGCAGCTCAGCTTAGAATGGCAATTTCCCGCCGTTTCCAGGGGTGAGGCAGTGTTGAGGGGGGCAGGGTGATATCGTAGGAGTAGGTGGAACTGTGGGGGAGTGAGATTAGTGGATGTACCCCACTTGCCCTGTTTCGCTTCGTAATTTGAATTTCTCACCATGAAGTCAGTGCAATGTTACCTCATCTTGGATCCGCCATCTTGGATAAATTTGGCAACAATGCAAACTGTCCAGAAACTGCCTAGCTCCTGTGCCTGTGTGGTTACAAGCAGTCACAGAATTCGTGGTATTGTCCCAATAAGTACAAAATGACTTGAAATGTCAGCATTTCAGTTAATTTTTGATCCACTTTGGCTCAGATTTCGTCCATGGCCCATGATTCGGGTATTCAGTAGATGCATGATGGGGCACCGCTAAATTCTGCTATTGGTGTAAGACGATGTCTGATTCGTTGTTAGGGTACAAGGTAGATAAGTCGAGCACGATCCGTCCTTGGCCTCCAAGATCACCTGACCTCAATGAATGGACTTTTTTTTGCCTGAGGGCACCTCATAAGCGAAGAAAATAGCAATCTCGCATAAGATCTGGAGCAGCGGATTGTACTGTCTTTTCAAGATTTACTATATGTCTGGGGGTGTTAGAAATAATTCTTAATTCACTGCAGAAATAAGTCCAGTATTGCATCCAAATGCGAGGACGAGTGGAACGCCTCATTTAACTGTAACTAGCATACAGTAAATGGTAACGTGTAACATGCTGAGATATTATGTTTCTTATTAAGGAAGACCATGTATGAAAAGTTTACTTTTCTAAAACAGTTATGTTAACAAGGAAATGTTGCACAATGAAGTCAGCTGCGATTTATAGCCATAAATTCGCATTTATCTCGTAATCAACTCGTTTGCGGACCTGCATACCTGAAAACTTTTGCTTTAACTATCGTAGTAGGGACGTCCAGGAAGTAAGTTTCGTCATCATTTTTACGTGGAATTTTTATTGCTAAAAACACCATTCATTACGAACTACACAAATTGCACTATTTTTCGACATAGTCGCCACCGACATTGAGACATTTGTCGTAGCGTGCAATCAATTTGAAGAAACCACTTTGGTAAAACTCAGTGCCCTTTGATGAAAGGAATTGTCGCATAGCCAGCTGCACGTCAGCATATGTTTGGAAGTGACATCCCAAGAGTGCAGCTTTCAATGCAGGGAACAGGTGAAAGTCCTATAGGGCAAGATCGGGACTTTGGGCTGGGTGATCCAATCTCTTCCATCCGGAGCGACGATTCCGATCTCGTGTGAGCTGTGCTGTATGTGGTTTTTGCGTTTTCGTCCAGGAGCACAACAACTATACTCAGGAGCGCTTGTCTCTTTCGTCGTATGGCTCGCCTGAGTTTTCTGAGGGTGTAACAGTAGCAAGCCGCATTGACGGTTCCTTGCTGGAGGAAATCAAGGAGAATCACACCTTTGGCATCCCAGAACACTATGGCCATAACCTTTCCTGCGGAGGGAGAGACGTTGAATTTTTTCTTCAGCGTTGAACTGGGATGTTCCCACGTCACGGAGTAGGCCTTGGATTCTGGGGTACAGCCGTGCATACGTATCTCATCACCTATGATGATTCTGAAATGGTACTCATTTTCGTCTTGAGTGTACTGCATCAAGTAACTGAGGCTGATTCCATTCTTGCACTATTGTGATTTGGGGTCAGATGTCTCTGCACACGTCTTGCAGACACTTTTCGGTAATCCAACACATCATGGAGCATGTGATGGGCCCGAGCATGGCCAATACACTGTGCAACGCCACGGCTGAGACCGTTATGCTCTTGTCTGCTGACATCATGTTCTGTACTCTATCAGCGTTGTTTTCATTCTGGATGTCTACGGACGCCCGCTTCGACCTTCATGCTCCACACTCTGTCTTCTATCCACACCAAGACAAACCCTTTGACGAGACATGACCTCTTCACCGTACACAGTCTGTAGGCGTACATGGGTGTCAGACACACTAGTCCCATGTGCCGATTCATACCGGATAACAACAGCACGCACATCTATTGGCGACAACGTTGTCAGTACACGTCCGTCTGACATCGTGTTGCGTACTCGAATAACCTTGGGCACGCCAGTCTGCTGTTATTCTGTACTGTTCGGCGCTCTGCGCGTGCGTCATTCCTCCTCCGCTGACGCCCCTTCCGTCTGAGAGCCAGCATTCATATGGCGTTTGTTTGTGTCACCTGGTGTACCAGCGGCAGTTTCAAAAACAATGACGAAACTTACTGTCGGTACGTCCCTCGTATTCTTCCGCCAGTGTGAGTTTTAGCTGTTAATTATGATTTCTTCATTGTAACAACAAACAAAAGGCTTCGCCAACGAACCATTTGCGTTACCAGTCCACAAGTAAGCTGTAATCTATATGGGTGGTTGTACTATTTTGAATATCACCTGTATGTCAGGAGCCAACCTGATGATGTTCGTGTCCAGAAATGCTTACTCATGCATGTAGCATTCGATTACTGGTGACCAGAACGGATTTTTCTGAGGTGAAAAAGTCTGGAGCATGTTTCCCTCCACCTCGTGAGACCAACTGAGAAGCTGCGTAAATGAATAATAAACGACACTGGTACACCAGCCGCCAAAGTGGCACCAAAACTGAAGGTCAACAGTAGACGTCGAGTCATGTTCATAGTTCCTATCTACATAACAAAAGCCGCGCGGAGGGACCGCGTGGTTTGAGGCGCCATGTCACGGATTGCGCGGCTCCTCCCACCGGAGGTTCGAGTCCTCCCTCGGGAATGAGTTTGTGTTGTTGTTAGCATAAGTTAGTTTGACTAGTGTGTAAGTCAAGGGACCGATGACCTCAGCAGTTTAGTCCCTTAGAAATTCACACATTTGAACATCTTTACATAACAAAAGTGCATATGGTATACCTTCTGTTTATTTTAAATGTCATTAATCCCAGCCTCCGCTAAGAACATAGATTCCCAAACCCACAGCTCAAACAACCGAAAGTCGCTGATACCTACAATTTACACTACCTGATCAAAAGTATCCAAGCATCTGTTATTGGACATTAATATGGGGTGTGTCCATCCTTCGCCTCTATGACAGCTTGAACTCTGATGGGGACATTTTCAGTATGGTGTCTGAATGCATGTGGAGCTACAGCAGCACATGAATTGGTGTGACAATAATTAAAACAAAGGCGTTTTTCGTGGCGCAGGATCTTTTCATAAAACTTCGATCGCCAGTTTCTCCTCAGAGTATCAAAATATTTTATTGGCACCCCCTACACAGAGAAATCAGAGACCATACAGAAAGATTTAAGTGTCCATTCTTTCCTCGCACTGTTCGAGAATGGAACGATAGAGAAATAGCTTCAAGGTGGTTCTATGAAGCCTCTGCCAGGCACTTAATTGCGAATTTACATAATAATCGTGTAGATGTAGATGTAGATGAAAACCAAAGGGGTCCTGCGAAGAAAAGAAATGGCTCCCCAGACCAGTTTGCGGACAACAGTCAGGTTGGTATCCCGCAGCTGTCTTCGGCCTGGAATCTCATAGACAGGAGTAGAATTGTCTTCGATGACCAGCGATGACGTGTCTGGAGACGCCGCAGACAGTGGTGGGATACCAACCTGACTATCACCAGACATACGTCCCGACAACCAGGAATGATGATCTGGGGTGCCATTTCTGTTCATAGTAGGACCCCTTAGATTCTCGTCCGCTTCACATTTACAGCACAGCAATATGTCAGTGATATTCTACGACCCGTTTTGTTTCCGTTCATGACAAGCCACCCTGGGGTTGCATTTCAACAAGATAATGCCTGCCTATACACAGTGAGAATTTCTGCCTCTTGTCATGGTGCTTGCCGTCCCTAACATGGCCAGCATGGTCGCCGGATCCGTTCACAATTGACAACGTTTGGAGCATTATGTGCAGGGCCCTCCAACCATCTCGGATTTTTGATGATCTAAAGCGTCAGTGGGGTAAATTTCCCCTATATCCCTCAGGAAGAATCCAACAACTCTGTCAATCAATGTCAAGCCGAATAACTGCTTGCATAAGGGCTAGAGGTGGACCAACACGTTACTGACTTGCTCAATTTGAAAAAAAAAACTCTTCCTCTTGAATAAATCACCCAATCTTTCTGAAACTGTAATAATTTGATTGTCTCTACATGTGCGAGTGCATCACACTACCGATTTCCGTCCCATTCGGATAATTCCTTCGTTGCATGTCGTTTCTTTGTTTGAGAATGAATTTTTTGTGGAGACATGTGCACGAAAACAATTCATTTTTTTCTGTCTGATGCAAATCGGCACCATTTTCTAAAGGCCAGCTGGTCAAGGTTTATAATTTTTCAGAAATCAGTGCTTTGCTGAAATAAATATTATTTCTTCCAGATAACTGCTTAACGGTTAAGGCACTTTATTAACCGATTTATAGCCTAAAACATCTGTCCGGATAATCGGTTAAAGAAACAATTTCTTAGCGATGGATCTAATATAACGAGAAAATCCTTTCTAGAAACGGTCAAATGGGTGGAGAGGAGTTAGAAATAATATGGACAGATCCGACTTTGTCATACGCGAATACTGATAAAAATTTTAAGTGAGAATGGAACGTAATTAGCGCTGTTTGCAGACTGATTTATGAAAACACGCTGCTAGATTAATAGAAGGAAAATAAATAACATTTCTCCCAAGTAATTAATTAACCGTTAAAACACTTTATCGGTACTTACCCTGCGATATCAGTCCAAATAAGCAGCTAAAATGAATTTTTGAGCAATGACTTCAGTAAATGACAAGAGAATTTCTAAAAGATTCTAGGAGGGGCAGGAGTTTGGGACTACAATTGAGACAGACATCGACTTTAAGATAAACAGTGTCATAGTCTCACATGAAAATCAGTGACAAGTTCAAGTAAAAATGGAACCTGATTAGCGCTGTTCACAGGTTGTCAGATTTACAAAAAGACATAGCTGGATTCCTGCGAGCGATCAGGGACAGCACTGTTCTACTCGTCTGATGATATCTTCAGCTTCTTACTATTTCCAATTTCTCTTGTTTAGTTGGAGGCGGTTTAGTGTTAATTTCAATTTTATGCCGCCAGATTGCTTCTCCTATTGCTTGTACCGACGGCATATAGGTACTTTGGCTGTTGATCTCATGCAAATCGTTGTAACGTATTTGTTTTGAGGAATGGGCAGGCGAGTAATTGCCAACCAAGCTGCTGCATTAGCTACTCTGTTGGACAAACGGCTCGCAGATATAAGTGAACACTCTGCCCTTTGAACCGTCAATTGAACTCCTGCCAGCGAAGTGATCTGCAGTCGCGTTCTGCCGCTGCTGCGCCGGGAAAACAGATGGCGGTAGCTGTGACGTAAATTGTTGTGCATGGCTCCACCCAACGAGTGAAGCATGAAAGGTTTCATCTGAATCCTAACTATCTCCATTTCCTGGAAGAAACGCCCGCTCTTCTGTGTATGCGAAACAGAATCTAACATGGACCCCAGCAGATGTAGTGGCCTTCCCCTGCCAAGCGATTTCAGTTGTTATTCAACAAGTAAACCCGCGATTCTTTAAAGAATCGAGCCCCCTGGTAACAACAGCTTTAAAAGTTTGATGTTTTACAGATGAGTTAATGTGCTATATATCTGCCTTTAAGCATGTAAGCGAGAAAAAGTTTAGGAAAAATTTGAAATAATGCTTCAATTTGTTGGAAATCGCTAAGTGCTCTCATTATGAAACATTGGATGAATATAAATGGGGTAATTTGCCCTCCATATTAAGCAAAAACTAGTTTTTCAGGCTTCTTATCTGCTGATCTATGCCTCGTACAATCATAATTTTGTAGCCACATTCAGCAGACGTGTAGATACTATCTGCAAAATAATAAAGAAGTACTAAACCAGAGCATCATGTGTGATATTAAGGTTTTACTGCACGCCATTTCAAGCAAACGCTGGTTTTTCAGGCATCTGAATGCTTAAGTTTTCATATATCCTGAACTTTGTGTCGTACACTGGTACAGTTTTGCAGGTACTTCAGCAGTTTGTACGGATACTATCTGCAAACTGTGTTGCGAATAAAGTCGGTAGTATTGAAGTAATAAACTACGACATCATGTCTGATGCTGTCGTTTTACTACATGAACAGCGAAACTGTAGTAAGCAATAAAACTTTCTCATCATTTTGTGGGGGCTGTCAGCGAGATAAAATTTCGAAATGGTTTGAAATTATGTGTAAAGGTTGTTTAAAGCCGCTTACTGCTCTCATTCTCAAATACTGAATGAATAAAGTCCGGACATTTGGGCGCAGTCAGTTACGTTGCCTCGAGATAAACATATAGTTTCTAACTGTAATACTTGGCTTATTGTGTTAAAATTTTAACGTAAGATTATAGCTCTTACTGAGGAGATTATGAAAGTATTTCAAATTTTTAAATTCGTTCGGTAACTACGCGAAATTATGAAAACCAAATTTTTGTTCCCCCATGGAAACCGGAAGATAGGCAACCTGCAATTTCATCATGGTATCGTGCTCCGGGTTCCAGGGTGGTCGTTTATTAGTAACATAGATTCCACGGCCAAGCATTTGTATATTTCTCTTTTTACGACGCTCGAAAATAGGACGTGTGCCGTAATCTTCTTTGTTGAAGCAATATCGAAAGACAACTTGAGAATTTCAGCATTCATTTATCACGTTCCGTTCCAGCACTGTCGTGCTAATGGGTACATGTCTGATATTGTTCCATTGACTGATTTTATCTAAGATTAAAAATTTGACTTCGGTGGGTAGTATCTTCCATTCGAGTTCGCTGAAAGCTGTCCTTACAGTGTAGGCACGGGACCTAAATCGATTTCCTGCTCTTCGATGTCAATCTAATCATCGAATTGAGTCACATCAAAGAAAATGTCCTTTTCTGTTAGGGAGTTACGGCGTAATAGCCCCTTGAAGTCGCTGCATACGAGTATAGCCGAATACTCTATAGACGCTTTCTTCCACGAACAAGCTGCTAGATATTCCTTCCTCCATGTGCAAGGTATTGTGTTGAGCTGTTCCTGGAGCGCTGACGGTTGAGTAGTTGCTGTGGGTATCAGACTGTGGTCTTCCATCCCCATATCAGTGGATTCAGCCGATTGTTCCTCCAGATCTGAACCTCCAAATAGACCCTGAGAGAGTGCTGGTGAACCGCAGCTTCGATGGTAGACAAACGTGTGAAACTGAAGTTAATATTTTCCGATAAAACTCTATGGAACAGTGCAGGCAAATAATTCAACGGTTTGGAGCTACCACCCGCACACAAACACACAGTGAACTTGACTCCTGCCTAACCGACCTGGGTTTGGCGTTGGCGTCCATTAAGTTTGAGGCGACATTTTGTAGGTTTGCGTTCTCTTGAGAAGTGTTTATAAAGTCGATTTTGACGAGTCGAAAAAATGTAGAGGTTGTGTCACAGCCACTGCAGGCGTGAAGAAATAACAGAAATAGCACATGTTTTTTAGCTTCTTCAGGGAGCTTAGAACTTACTCGGCAGGCTAGCCGAGGGCGCTAATGCGCTGCTTCCTGGACTTGGGTAGGCACGCTGGCCCCGGATCGAATCCACCCGGCGGATTAACGACGAGGGCCGGTGTGCTGGCCAGCCTGGATGGGGGTTTTAGGCGGTTTTCCACATCCTACTACGTGAATATCTGGCTGGTCCCCACGTCCCACCTCAGTTTCACAACTCGCAGACATTTGACAATGTTTGCACTATTTCACAGCTTACACTAGATGCTGACACCTGGGGAACACTCATTCTGTCCCAGAGGGTATGGGGTGGTGACAGGAAGAGCATCCAGTCACCCTCTGACAGTAACATCGCCAAATCCATAGTAATACGGCTGACCCCGCACCGACGTGGGACAAAGGTCCAAAGGAAATGATGGTGAGGGAGCTTAGAACTATTGGGGATGTAAGTGGATATATCTTGGTTGCCTATTCCACGCTTCATAAGGAATATTCTGGTGACGTGATCTCCCTGCCTACTACTATCGGCTATGTGGTCAGTCATTAGGACCAACAAATCATTAACTTCTCAGACAATGAAGATGTTGACTCCCTGTCTCGACTTTTCAATGGCTGTACCAACAATCAAGGAGTCTGCGTCCTCAATATCCTTCACCATATAACACTCATAAGACGTTTTCTATTACGTTCGTTTGATAAGAAACGCTCTTTTGGCATAGCTGGTGGCATTGTCTCACCAAATAAAACAGAAAGTGGATGATACAGCGCGGTCTCTTCGGGCATGTTCAGTAGATTTTATGCTTTTCTCTGATACCTCCTCGGGGTATCCATCATAAGCTATGGTGAAAATAGACCCAAAATGTTTTTTTACGTAATTCACATACTTCTCAATGATCAAGGAAAACACTTTATCAGTACTCCACACAACTCGGTGTAAAAGGAACTCAACGTCAAGGGCGAAGGATGTGTTGCTTGACATTTTAACACTCATAGGACTGAACAGTTTAAGGGGGTCTGATTTTCTTCTCTTGCACATTTTTCGATCGTCATAAAAAAGAGTTAATCGATATGGGACTAACACAAAGGGGAAGCATGACTCGAGCTGTTGTGGTGACTTCATATGGAATAGGATTCGATGGAAAATTGTATCTGGACTGACGGGGACTGAATCACCATTTATCTTGACTGTACAATTCACGGGCCATATTAGCAGTACACGGTTGTTCCTGAAGAACTGTAATTCCTTTAAGTATTCCTCTTGAATATTTTCCATGGGTTTTTCACGTTTGTTAGATACTCCTTTCTTGATTACTATAAACATAAGTAATTAATACAAAACGCTATAAGTAACCTACTTAAACAATTAAATAACTAACTAACTAGGAATGTAACTAACTAAACTGCCCTTAAATTTGAATATTTGGAGAAATGTGGATAATTTGGCATTCAAAAGCAATTTGATTTCACAACAATGTCGCAGCAGGAATTGAGCGCTACGAACACTTTCACGTTTTTATTTCTGTCTTTGCAGAGGTGTGAGTGAATTTTAAAATTTAGTAGTATTTCTTACTCACAGTTCATAAAAGACATGTTTCATTTGCAGTAGCCGTTTCTGAGTTACAAGCGTTGGAACATGAAAGTAACTCACTTTTCCGGCAAGTTAGTAAAAATTGCCAATCATTGACGATCGATTGTGGCTAAACGGCTGAACCGATTTTAACTTTTAAGTAGGTCATTCTGCACGAAATTTTATACTCTTTCTTTTTAGTGTTTTTGTACTTTGTTTTATGATGAATCATTTTCAAGTTACAAGCAAAAAATTGAAAAATGTCCAAAAATTTCATGGTTTTTCACCCTCAGAAGATTATCAGAAGGCAGAAGCCATCTCAGACTCATTTAACTCATATTTGGGACGCCTAACTTCAATTAATATTATTTACAGCTTGTATATGTTTACTGGCCAGCGCGGCCTTTCTTCGAGTTAATTTTCCCGGGCTATTAGGCTTATTTTGACTTTGCTCAGCTTTTACTGGTTAACAATAATCATTCAGCTTTGTTTGAATCTGTCTTTCTTTTCTTGGTAATTACCGCGTGGCCTATAGAACTTGTGAATTTGCGCCAGAGACCCTCCCTAAAGCTGCATATTTGTATCGCTTACATTGTAAGCAATTTTATCCTCCCACTAAGAAATCTTGTCATAAATGGTTTAATTTTTCATTTAATACGAGTGATCAGTGATGCTATAACAGCCTTATCGTTTGTTCTTATTTGTACTTACGCAAAAAATTGAGCCAGTTTCTTATCAGCAGATTTAACACGTTTCCCTCGCGAGTGGTTTGTCATCATCAACTTGTGATGTGGCAAGGTAATCTTGTAAAAGTATACAGTGGTGATTGTGTTGGTTCAGTTTCAATTCATAGAGGAATAATTCTGTAATTCCAATGTTAACTCAGTCTGAACCTACCTTTATGTTCATAACAAGTCGTCACCTGAAATTTGGTGACAGGTTAAAACTGCCTGCAGGCCTGAGACTCGAATCTGATTCGAGTCCTTATCCGACACATGGTTTTAATCTCTCAGGAAGCTTCCAATCAATGCTCATTCCACTGTTGATTGAAAATTCATTCTGCATGCCAATACGTTTTACACCAACCAAGGATGCTGTTGTTATTATCTTATATTTATCAGACTAGAAATCTCTGACCTCTTTTTAATTTCACTTTACTAATCTCTATCAAGTCTAACTTCAGCCTACTCACCTTCCTTTTCACAGTCTCACATTCTCAGATGTTTAACATTCCATGCGCCCACTCGTAGAACCCTAGCCTTGTTCTTCTTACTCCACCAATCTCAGTGTGTGAATCGATTGCTTACAGATTTTTCTCTCGCGGAGGAAGTGAAGATCACGAAGTATTTTTATTGACTAGCAGCTCCAGTTTCCCCCAAAATCATCTTCATTGTCAGCTTGTACTCTTCGGCCATTCAAGAGGGCTCAAAACTGACTAATAAAAGCGCTTTTGACGATGAAACTTCTCCTGCAGTTCAGTTGTGAACAACTGTGGAGGACCTACAGTCCGAAACAGGTGGTATATTTTTTTTTCTTTTTTGTGAATTGAATCTGTCATTCAATAACACTAATATTGGTAGTTGCGGGTACCCTGTTTTCAAGACAAAAAAAAAGTTGGGTGGAACATCATGTCAGAGGACTTTATGTGTCTTTAATGCCATGCTTTCTACTGAGATTTGGATCGTTAAGCCTTTGATTGATGCTGATTCTTCCGACCTTAGGAACAATTTCCCACAGGTAAGGTGTGAAGGTGCTCTACATCTCCAAATTCTCCTCCGCCCTCTTTTGAAAAAGCCATAAGCAGAATGAAGACTCCTTATACCAGTAATCTTCGGTCGCCATAGCTCACATACGCCGTAATAAGAGCAAAAAAGTACCATGCGATTAAGAAGCCGCCAAGGTTCGTCACTGAGGTGAGCGTGGCAATAGTGAGACACGTAAAAGAAGTCAAAACGTCCGGTAATAGTAATTTTAAACCAATGGATTTTCTAAACAAGTGAATCAAATCACTGTATATTTCTCCATCGTGACGTAATGTCGCTCTTTGTAATCTCTTCAGTGATGGGAGTGGAGTGGGCAGTGAGAAGCGGACGACATGAAAAAGTAATCAAAAAGGATCGATATGAGAGTCGGATTCTTAATTTTCAAAGTCGCCACGCTGGTTGATGACAGGCACTACAAAATTGAATCCCAGTCTTGATACAAGAACTCCTTAGAATCTTCTGGAAACTTTCAGAACTATTTTCCCTTCCCTTTATGTTTCAAGAGATCATTATATTCCTACACACAGACTTACTTATAAACACGCACTTACATACAGAATGATTCAGCTGCCCCTACCGATGTCGTTTTATGCAACCCACAATGTTATATTTCGCCTTCAAAAACCACGAGCGACATTTTCTTATTATCTCGCTCGTTACGCGCAAACAGTTGTCCTACAGAAAAAATGAACACGACCTTCTTGCAGGAAATTTTATGCAGTTAAATTTTGTACTGGACTACGTTTTCGCTAGAGACCGTAGCTTTTGAGTTCTTTAAGAAAAACGTACACAGGAGACCTTCAAACGCACATTCGGCCCCCACTGATCAGGATTTCTGGTGTGTTGTCCATGGCTCTCCCTCCTACCACTACAGAATAATTTGTGACTGTATGAATTATTTTCCACATTCGACCTCTTCTGGTTTTCATTGACTGACCTTATTATGCCACTGGAAGCACTTACAAATTATTATACAATTGACGTTTGTGTAAATCTTACTTAACAATTTTGCGAATTTAAGAGCATAATACAAACAATTAAATCGTTGTATTCGTCAGGCCTTCTGACTACGAAACTACCGTGCTTGTAAGGGTTAAGTTTGGATCGAATTATTAGGTTTACCGTAACGTTTACAGAAGTCGACTTTCTTTCATTAGCCTCACGGGCACGTTAAAATTGATAATGTTAATAAAATAGCCGACTATGTTGGTGGCGTAATAGAGACCAAAAATGTCGAATATCGGGAATACTTCGTGTAATCAGAAATCTTTTGTACAGTGGTAGGAGGAATTGCCACGAACAACATACCACAAATCCTGGCTAGTGAGGGATGAGTGCGTTTGGGTGGAGATGTGTTTGAAGGAAATTTCTTTGAATAACTCGTAAATCGTGGCCTCCAGCGGAAATGCATACTGGAACAAAATTTAACATTAAATTTCCTACAGAAAGGTCCTGTTCGTTTCTTCTGTAGGATTCACAGTTTTCGCATAGCGAGCGAGATAGTATGAGGGTCTTACACGTTGTTTTTGAAGGCCACACACAAAACTGCGGGATGCATAAAATGACAGTGCAAAAGGCAGCTGGCGACATACATGTTGTCTACGGTTGTCCGCCCCCGGTAGCTGAGTGGTCAGCGTGACAGTACGTCAATCCTAAGGGCCCGGGTTCGATTCCCGGCTGGGTCGGAGATTTTCTCCGCTCAGGGACTGGGTGTTGTGTTGTCATCATAATCATTTATGCCGGCACGGTAGCTCAGCGTGTTTGGTCTAGAGGTGCTGCCCCTCTGTAATAAAAAAACTGAGTAAAAGAATCAATGAACAACTTGAACGTATGTTCTGTAACGTCCGCCCAGACAAAAGAAAAAACAACGAGCAAAACCGAACAAAATGAAGGGAAAAAAGGAACAAAAATGAGACTAAAAGAAAAAAGAATGGTGAGCACTTAAAAAAAAAGTTGCGTCTTCGATTAGTAATCGAAACGTCCTCGGTCCCGGGTTCCAAACCCGCCACCGCTTGAATTATGATTAATAAACAGCTCTGGCTGCCATAGACTCCCGGTATAAGAAGTCACCCTCATTCTGCAAATGGCCTTGTCAAAGAGGGCAGAAGAGGGGACAGATATTCAGGGCACTATCTTGTCCTTGGGGTGGGAAATTTCCCCTAAAGGTGGAAGAATCAGCAATGATCAACGGCATGAGGATGCAGAAGGCAATGGAAAACAATGCGTTAAAGACACATAACGTGTATCCACAGGACATGTGGCCTATGTCTGAGAAAGTGTCTTGATGGTCTCCCCATTGGCAAAATATTCCGGAATAGTCCCCCATTTGGATCTCCGGGAGGGGACTGCCAAGGAGGAGGTGACGATGAGAAAAATATTGAATAACCAACGAAAGGATAACGTTGTCCGATTCGGGGCGTTGTATGTCAGAAACTTGAACGTCGTAGAAAAGCTAGAAAATCTGGAAAGGGAAAAGCGAAAGTTCAATCTGGATATAGTAGAGGTCAGTGAAGTGAAAAAGAAAGAAGACAAGGATTTCTGGTTAGATGTGTCTAGCATAGTAACAGCAACAGCAGCAGCAGAAAATGGTATAACAGGGAGTGGAATCCGTTGTGAATAGGAAGGTAGGGCAGAGAGTGTGTTACTGTGACCAATTCACTGATTGGGTTGTTTTTATCAGAATCGACAGCAAACCAACGCCTACAACGATAGTTCGGGTATACATGCCGAAGTCGAAAGCTGAAGATATACAATACGCAAAGGGAGATAAAAACCTAACAGTCATGGGGGAAAAAATATTTCTGTTTGATGATGACACTAGCTTGGCAGTAAAGGATATTGTGTCCAACATTGGCTCGGTTTCAAATAGTGCAGTTCATGACCTAAGTTCATGGCTTGTAGAAAATAAACTAACGCTAAATCACAGTAAGACTCAGTTTTTACAGTTTCGAACACACAATTCAACAAAATCTGACGTTTTAATTTCACAGAAAGGGCATATGATTAGTGAAACTGAACAGTTCAAATTTCTAGGTGTCCAGATAGATAGTAAACTGTCGTGAAAAGCCCACGTTAAGGATCTTGTTCAAAGACTTAATGCTACCAGTTTTACTCTTCGAAAGATATCTGAAGTGAGTGATCGTTCGACACGAAAATTAGTCTACTCTGCTTATTTTCATTCTCTTACGTCGTTTGATATTATATTTCGGGTAATACCTCCCATTATAAAAGGTTTTTTTTGGCTCAAGAACGGGCTGTTCGGACAATAAGTGGTGTAAGTTCACAAACCTCTTGTCGACCCCTGTTCATGAACCTGGGTATTTTGACGTTGGCCCCTGAATCTATACATTCCTTACTGTCATTGTTTGTTAACAATATTAGCTTATTCTCAAGAATAAGCAGCTTTCACTCAGTTAATACCCGACAGAAATCAAACCTGCATCTGAATCGGACTTCCTTAACTCTTGCGCAGAAATGTGTGCAGTATACTGCTGCAAGCATTTTCAATAAGCTACTACTCGAATTCAAAAATCTTAGCAGTAATCCACGCGCTTTCAAACCGAAACTGAAGAGTTTCCTCATGGGTCACTCCTTATATTCTGTCTAGTACTTCCTTGAAAAATTAAGCTGATTCTTGTTATATTGTTGATTGCGTTTACTTAAACTTATGGATTGACTTTTTTAGGGTGCATAAATATTTTATTTTATCCGTTATTACTTTTATGTTGTAATTTCGTGTACTGACATGTTCCATGACCTTGGAGATTTGTTCCTCAATTTGGTCCTACAGAACTTAACGTGTAAATAAAAACAAATAAATAAATAAAAAAGAAGAAGAAACAGGAGTTGATTTAGAAGAGATAGGAGATCCAGTATTAGAATCACAATTTAAGAGAATTTTGGAGTACTTAAGATCAAATGAGACAGAAAGGATAGACAGCATTCCATCAGAATTTCTAAAATCATTGGGAAAAGTAGCAACAAAACGACTACTCCCGTCGGTGAGTAGAATGTATACGTCTGGCGACATATCATATGACTTTCGGAAAAATATCATCCACACATTTCCGAAGACTCCAAGAGCTGACGTGTGCGAGAAGTGTCGTATATTCAGCTTAACAGCTCATGCATCCAAGATTCTGACAAGAATAATATACAGAAGAATGCAAAAGAAAGATGAGGATGCGCTAGATGACGATCAGTTTGGCTTTAGGAAAGGTAAAGGCACCAGAGAGGCTATTCTGACGTTACGGTTGATAATGGATGCAAGATTAAAGAAAAATCAAGACACGTTCATAGGATTTGTGGACCTGGAAAAAGCGCTCGACAATACAAAATGGTGGAAGATGTTCGAAATTCTGAGAAAAATAGGGGTAAGCTATAGGGAGAGACGGGTAATGTACAATATGTACAAAAGCCAAGAGTGGACGACCAAGAACGAAGTGCTCGGATTAAAAAGGGTGTAAGACAGGGATGTAGTCTTTCGCCCCTGCAGTTCAATCTGTACATCGAAGAAGCAATGATGGAAATAAAAGATATGTTAGGAGTGGGATCAAAAGTCAAGATGAAAGGATTAATGATAAGATTATCTGATGACATTGTTACCCCGAGTGAAAGTGAAGAAGAATTACCTGATTTGTTGAGTGAAATGAACGATCTAATGAGTACAGAATATGGATTGGGGGTAAATCGAAAGAGAAGTAGCAGAAATGAGAACAGTAGAAACTTAACATCAGGATTGATGGATACAAAGTAGATGAAGTTACGAAATTCTGCTAATCAGGCAGCAAAATAACCAATGAAGTTCGGAAAAAGGAGTACATGAAAAGCAGATTAGCACTGGCAAAAAGGCCAATAGAAGTCTACTAGTATCAAACATAGATCTTAATCTGAGGACATTTTGAGTACATCATTGTGTGGTAGTGTAACTTGGACTGAAGGAAAACCGGAACAGAAGAGAATCGAAGCATTTGAGATGCGGTGCTAAAGACGAATGTTTTTGAAAATTAGGTGAACTGATAAGTTAAGTAATGAGGAGATACTACGCAGAATCTCAGAGGAAAGGAATATGTGGAAAACACTGACAAGAAGAAGGGATATGATGATAGGACTTGGGGTAAGGCATCAGAGAATGACCTCCTTGGTACTAGAGGGATCCGTAGAGGGCAAAAACTGTAGAGGAAGACAGAGAAGAAAATAAGTGAGGACGTAGGTTACTACTCTGAGATGAAGTGGTTGGTACAGGAGAGGAATCGTGGCGGACCTCATCAAACCAGAAGACAGTTGACTAAAAAAAAGGAGCGGCTGAATCACCGTGTGTAGAAATTATCGGCGTTGCTAGTAGAAGGTGTAGTTAGTTGCTCCGGGAGTTCCAGTGTTATCCTTGAACACATACACACTCACACGCACACACACATGCATGCAAGCATGAATTTTTGTTGGCCAAAGATTTTTTTTTTTTTTTGTTTCTCCTGATCTGGAACCTACAGCTTTCTAACATTACAACGAAAAGCTTCCTTGATAGAACTTAGAGAATAATACAGCGCACAACCTTCTCATTGCTAGTACAAACGAGTAACATTGAATCATTAAAGCTGATAGAGATCAGAAAGATAATTTGGTGGATGTGATATCACTGAGGTGATTTGTCAGTTTTTAAGAGGAATATAAAGAGATCTGTTTTATTTCAGCTACCGTGATGATAGTTTCACCATAGTTGAAGAGAAATTTCAGCAAATTATATTGAGTGTTGAAGGGGTGTTTATTTTGCTGAAAATCGCGAATGATTTCAGTAAATTATATTGAGTGCTTAAAGGAGGTGTTTGCTTTGCCGTAAGTCGTGAATAGTAGTCAGTAATGCAATCTATATTACTAACTGACTAATCCGGTAGATGGTTCACTGCTTCAGATCGAGGCTGCCGACTTAACGCCCTCCAGGAGCAACTTAAATTTTGCTCGAACAGTCCACGGGTATACCGTCGGTTCCTAGTGTCCAAAGGGCACAATATTTCGGCGATCGGACATATCGCCATCATCAAGTGCGCTGACGAACTGAGCTCCTGAGAGCGGGCGGCCGATTTAAATCCCCTCCCCCCGCGGGCCGCACTGGATTTAAATCGGCCGTCCGCCCTCAGGAGCTCGGTTCGTCAGCGCACCTGATGATGGCGACATGTCTGATCGCCGAAATATTGTGCCCGTTGGACACTATGAACCGGCAGTATACCCGTGGACTGTTCGAGCAACAAATACGCCGGGAGAAACTGAAGAATCACAACTTAAATTTTATTTTCAATATTTCATGTAGTTATTCACAGAATTTAAAAACGTAAAATGATGTCATAATCTAAAAACACTGTAAGACAAGTATTACAGTTAGAAACTGTATTTGTGTCTCACCATTTACTCAGATTATTCATCCAGTATATGAGAATGAGAACCCTTAGCGACTTCCTACAAACTTTGCTCATAATTTTATGAAACTTTGCCTCGCTGACACGGGCCACAAAATGAAAAAAGGGAAACAGTTTATCGCTTACTACATTTTCCCCGCACTTGCATTAAAACTTCGTTATCAGGCATGACGTTATAGTTGCTTCTTTACTTCCTCCCGAGAAGACACCGCCGTAAAGCAGCAGTGTCCGAGGGGGCGAGAAGGTTTTCTGGTTTCCGTGAAGAACAGGGCTATATCAGCAGCAGTGTAGCTACTGGCAAGGTCTCCCATGCCGGACAGGCCTCTTGCAGAGGAGCCAAACACAACACAAAGTGTCTCACAAAGTCCCATCTTTCCCTTTAACTGACCCTGAGCTTTTCTTTCTTGACAGGGCATTTTAGAGTGAGGACTCTTAGCCATAGTGAAGGCAGCCTCCCCCGGAGAAAACCCTGAAGTAAAACCGTGGTCCTTCAGGTTGCGGATTAAGCTGGAGGTTGGCATTCCACTTCGGTAAAAATATGTTTTGCTACGTTTCTCAAACAAAATAAAAAGCCTGATGGATCAGAAGGAATCGATTCTGGTTAAGAACAAACACTCTGATTTGTGGAACATGAAGTGGAATGAAATAAATGGCAGAATTGAACAAGGATATCGTTGTAATGACAAGAACAAAAAAGAAAAGATGTCGAAAAATTTTGGAAATTTGTGGTAAGTTTCTGTGGGACCAAACTGCTGAGGTCATAGGTCCCTAGTCTTACACACTACTTAAACTAACTTACGCTAAGGACAGCACACACACCCACGCCCGAGGGAGGACTCCAACCTCCGACGGGGGAAGACGCGCGCACTGTGGGAAGGCGCCTCAGTCCGCGCGGCTGCCCAGCGCGGCAAGGATGTGGACAAGAAGTAATTGGAGACTATATTCCGTTCTGGAGTGGAGTGGAAAACAACTGAAAGAGTAAAATTATGAGTAGCAGTTCCTACAAGAAGGAAATGGAAACAACGAATAATTAGTTGGAAGTAAGTTGCGAGGCGTCGGTCTATTTCTCTTGGCATTCTATCCTATTTGCATTCGAGACTCTCTTCGCTTCATTTACTTTCCAATTCAGTTTTTACTTGTTGATTTTTCACCGGTATTGTGCCCCGATTACATGAATGGTTAGGGGTTACTTTGTAACAACGTGAGTTACTCACCTCTCTGTGCCTAACCTAAAATTACATTTCAATCTTCTACAAGTTTTTTCGCATTAAACTCATCTGGTCTTAACCAGGGGAATTCCTTTTCGCTCGGGTGAAAACAAGTCAGAGGAGCCTTTCACAGATTAGCCTACTGGCTCACCCTCTGCAGACAATGAGCGGCAGAATGGAAGGCTGATGTATTCTATAGCAGAACAGGAAATCACTGGTGGAAGGGGTGTAAGCTCTGATTGTTATTAACCTATGGGTGGAATCCTCAGCTGTCCACTTTCCGTTATCCTGCTGCGTGTGGTCTCCAGAGAAGTCTCCCCAAGCAAAATAAATAGCCACTCGAGTGTTTGAAATTTCCAAACTTTACCTTTCCCCTAAGAACGGTGTGCAGTATTTCCAGAATATCCGACAAACAAGTCTGGTCGTACGAACGGGGCGACACTCGTCTCCCGTTTCCATATATACCTGTCTCATTGACGGATACATTTTAACTTCACAGCGACGACTAGGGAATGGACATCCAGATCCCTGATTGGGAGCACTAGACCCTTTCAGGGATTGGCTAGAAAAGATTGTGGGGGGCGCCTTTACGAGGCATTTCGGAGTCGGTATTAGGATTCGTACAGGTTTTCTGATTCGAATCTTTAATTGGTCATTCTATTCTGGACTCCGCGGTCGTACGTGTTTTTCTTGACTGCGGCCCTCTGCCAAGTCTTCGAAGTTCCACTGTGAACTTACGCGCATCCGCGGCGGGTAATCAGGCGTACGATGAGATCAGCCATTCGCAGTGTCAACGCATCGGCTCAGCCCAGCAACAGTAGCAGTGGCCGCAGTTCTGCGCACACCGATTTGTCGGCAGCCACATCAATGGTAGTCACAGTAATATCGCATTTGCAGTACACATATCAGCCTTCGGAGATCACGATATAGTGGGGGTAGAGGAGTTTAGTCCTGTTTTCTATTTTTAGTTTTCCTAACTTGATTTACGCGCTTGACGTACGGGTATGCAGGTTTTTCTGCAACATAATTTTTGCTTCAAAGGGCATTATTTTCGTAACTACTCATGCTTTGTTTCGTAATCCTCTTAACTCGTTGGAGCTCACGCACCTGGGGATGTTTCTTTCTGGTTCTTCCTTTATTCATTGATCTGTTGTGTGTTTCTGTTCGAATTCATACTTTTTCTATATAATTACACAATTTTGCAATCACAATATAATTTTAATTAATATTGTGTTTATACTGGTTGCTGGTGAGGTGGAAAGTTAGTTATTAGTATTTGATTAATGATCTCATTCTTAAGCAGCCATATCACAGTCATCACAGTCGCTCAAGAAAGTTATAATTAAGCTTTACTTGTTTAATCAGAATCGGACGATGACTCTCCTAGTCCGCAGTCTCGATGATTCGAAGCGATCTGCAATCCTGTGTAAATAAAAGTCTTGGTTTTCTTGCGTTGTGTAGTCAGTCAGGAAACCTCAGATCAAGCGGAACGTTTGCTTTGATAGAGTTTAGTTATCCGATGAAATAATGGAGCTCTTGGATCTGATAATTGCAGTTTCGTTTCCAATTCATCGGAAGTTCCCTTCTGATTACCAACGAAACGACACCTCCGTGCAAATTTCCAATTAGGGAATACATATATAATGAAATTCCTTACAGACCTTTGATGTAAATGCTCTGTATATATTCTCTTGATTAGCATACAATAAATTTCCAATCTCTTTCTTCCAATAATCTCGATAGCAAAATTACAATTATTGAATGCGGCTATTCGGCACGGAGAAGATCCTAGAAGTCCCTTCAACTCACACCAGAGAGAATATTACAAAGAGTAATTATGCGCTCATGGAATAGTAATAGTACTGTACTACTTTGCGCATCGATTCTGTGAATGGATAGATGGTCAAGTAGGAAACGTAATTCACTCATAGAATTGTGCAGGGATAATTAGTAGAATATAAAGAGATATTACAACAACTGAAAACGTAATTTGTGCCATTTACGTGTCAATAGTAACTGTCCAGTTTCATGCTGATGGCGACTTTAATAGCCATTCATTTTCTTATCATTGTTATATTTTAATTATGTAGGAAATTGTTTTATAACCTCGTTTCTTATGTGTCCTAAGTGACTTTTAATCACTGTTTGAACAAATATCACTTTACCAGGTCAAACTCTATCACTCAGCAACCATTAAAGCAAATTACTCTATTCAAATATCCAGGTCCTCCAACCATAAGCAGTATAGGCGAGGCCCCTGACAAGTACAGGAACTTATGAAACAACATTTTCCGATGCGCGCGGCAGCTGATTTTTTCAAGTAGCCCATTAGCTTCATGGTGGTAATCTACAATTTTATATGATGTGGGGTGATAGATACAGCGCCAGTCTAATCTGCATACCCACGGAGCACCTGATGAGCAAGATGCTCAAGGTACACCCTGACTGCTCATCGAATAAATCTTAAATTAATTGGAGCGCATGGTCCTAACAAAGATGCACCTGACGAGAAGATGAGAAACTTATTCGATGACCTACAAAAAGTGGTTGACGAATGACCATATGGACGTGAATTGTTAATAATGGAGGACTTAAATGGACGGACTGGAAAAAGATTAAATAATGATGTTGTAGAGCCGTGGATAAAGGATGTAGAGAACTATAACAGAAGGAGGGTGATTAACTTCGGTAAAGTTCAGAAGAGTACTATGATGAAAGGCCAGTTGCAGCACGAAAAATATAAGTAAGTATACCTGCGCCAATCCGTCAAGGACCATAAAGTTAACTGTAGTCTATGTAATAGTGCAAAAACAGCGGTAATTGAGGTACAAGATGTAAGAGTAAAAAGAGGCGTAGAGTGTGGCTCCGATCAGTCTATAGCTATGAGAAAAAGTACCTCCACAGCTGTATCTTGAGAATGTCTTTATTCTGTCACACGACTAGTTTCGGCGCACATTACCGCCATCCTCAGGCCGCACCACTGCCAAAAGGCTATTTGACCTCCTTGCCACATTTATTGTGTTGGAGACAACACGGTGTCGAGTATAGACTCCTGAAGAAAGCTAGCCCACGTGTGGTAGTAACAAGGATCCAACAGTAAATGGGAAGAAAGTCAAATATTCTGTTGGCAGTCGTGGGGCGTGAAGATGGCGGTAATGTGCGCCGAAACTAGTCGTTTGCTAGAATAAAGACATTCTCAAGATACATTTTTTCATATTATCATCAGCTGAAGTCCCTCATACATGTATTAAGATGGGCATCCATAAATTTTACAGTTACTTCAAAACTTGCTTTTCCGATGAAAACCAAGATAAAACAGAAGGAGGAGAATGAGAATACTGGATGTAGAACTATAGAGGATCCAAAATATGGTGTGAAAAGCTTGTATCAACAAAGATTAAATCTAAGATTGAATACAGTAGAAGAGGACTGGTGTGCCTGTGATCTATAGGGTCCCCTAAAACAGTCGATTAAGGAAACAGCGGAGGAGGCTTTAGGAAGGGAAAGGGAGAAAAGAGTAAGAGCTGAATGGATGAGCACAGCACAGATTTGTTGGAAGTGGTTGAGGGAAATAAGAAACTGTATCAAATATGGCTAAGCTCTATGAGTGAAGAGGACCGAATTAAGTACAAGGTATATAAAAAGAGAGCTAAGAAGTTAAGAAGAACGTTTAAGGAAGAGGAATGGGAAAGAGTATGTAGGGAAATAGAGCATTCGCTTGAATACTCGTAAGAGACACAGAGACTTTGGGGATGATAAGAAAGATGTAAATGGCTAGCAACCCCACACCACTCACAATGCAAAGTATATCTATTGAAAAACGGAGAAGCACTTTGAAGAAGTTGTTAAAAAAAAAAAAAGGAGAGAGACCACGGGATAGAAATCTACAAGAAGATGAGTACATTATGTAATACAGAATCTATAGTAGAGGAAAAAGTAAAAGAGATGTCGACAAATGCAAGAAATTGAAAGGCAAATGGACTGAGTGGGTTTTTATGGAATTGTGGAAACACAGGCCCCGTCAAATGGTAAGACTCACTCGTAAGTCATTCAGTCAGATTGTGGAGGGAGTGGAAATACCTAGAGAGTGGTGTGTATCATAAATATCTGGTGTTTTACTATGAGCTGACCGTCAGCAACTGCATGAAATATTACACAAAATTATTCACTGAATCCGAATTTCAGTACATCAGCTGCATTGGGTATAAATATATTGCCCAGTTGTGAGGTATGAAAATATGTGCCAGACCGGATTCCCCACTCATCGCTAGCGGTCGCCTTAACAACTTCGGCTGTCGATGCAAGCTTCCCGGCCTCACCCAAACCTCCATAGGTCACAATCCACCTATTTATATGGTAGTCGTATGTACATCTCTCTGTAACCTTGTAACATTACTTGAGTTCCGATTGGGGAGAATGACACTGTCACAATCAGTAAAGACAACTTTTACTGTCGTAAGCCCCGTCTCGGCTTGTGAAACTTATGTAGTCTACGATTTGATGATCAGCAGCTGCATGAAATACTGTTCCAAATTATTCGCTGAATGCGAAACGCGTACCATCAGCTGCAGTGCGTACAGATACACGTATTATCCAACGGTGACATACGAAAATTTGTGGCCGGACTGGAACTCGAATCCGGATTTCTCTCTAATCGCGAGCGGTCACCTTAACAACTTCGGCTGTCAACGTGGCACGACCCAAACCTCCATATCACATAGTCCACGTCCGTATATTGCAGTCTTGTGTACGTCTCCCTCTAAGCTCGTAACATTATTTGATACCCGCTTGGGAAGAATGACATTATATAGAGGTTTGGGTTAGGTCGGGAAGCGTGCACGAACAGCCAAAGTGGTTAAGGCGACCGCTTGTGACAAGTGGGGAACCTGGCCACGAATGTCCGACACAAATTTTCATATATCACAATTGTCTAGTACAAGCGTCTATACCTACTGCAGCTAATGTCACGGAATTCCCATTCAGCCAATAATTTGGAATAATATTTCGTACAGCTGCTAATCGTCAAATCGTATTTAAGTTTCGTAAGTCAAGACGGGGCATGCCGCAATAGTAATGATCTCGACTGCTTTGTCTCTACTGCTTATGGTGATGCCATTCTCCCTTAGTTTCAATCAAGTAATGTTGCGCGCGTAAACGGAGATGTATGTAGAGGGCTACTACACTACTGGCCATTAAAATTGCTACACCACGAAGATGACGTGCTACAGACGCGAAATTTAACCGAAAGCAAGAAGATGCTGTGATATGCAAATGATTAGCTTTTCAGAGCATTCACACAAGTTGGCGCCGGTGGCGACACCTACAACGTGCTGACATGAGGAAAGTTTCCAACCGATTTCTCATACACAAACAACAGCTGACCGGCGTTGCCTGGTGAAACGTTGTTGTGATGCCTCGTGTAAGGAGGAGAAATGCGTACCATCACGTTTCCGACTTTGATAAAGGTCGGATTGACGCCTATAGCGATTGCGGTTTATCGTATCGCGACATTGCTGCTCGCGTTGGTCGAGATCCAACGACTGTTAGTAGAATATGGAATCGGTGGGTTCAGGAGGGTAATACGGAACGCCGCGCTGGATCCCAACGGCCTCGTATCACTAGCAGTCGAGATGACAGGCATCTTATCCACGTGGCTGTAACGGATCGTGCAGTCACGTCTCGATCCCTGAATCAACAGATGGGGACGTTTGCAAGACAACAACCATCTGTACGAACAGTTCGACAACATTTGCAGTAGCATGGACTATCAGCTCGAAGACCATGGCTGCAGTTACCCTTGACGCTGCATCACAGACAGGAGCGCTTGCGATGGTGTACTCAATGACGAACCTGGGTGCACGAATGGCAAAACGTCATTTTTTCGGATGAATCCAGGTTCTGTTTACAGCATCATGATGTCGCATCCGTGTTTGGCGAAATCGCGGTGAACGCACATTGGAAGCGTGTATTCGTCATCGCCATACTGGCGTTATCACCCGGCGTGATGGTATGGGGTGCCGTCGGTTACACGTCTCGGTCACCTCTTGTTCGCACTGACGGCACTTTGAACAGTGGACGTTACATTTCAGATGTGTTACGATCCGTGGCTCTACCCTTCATTCGATCCCTGCGAAACCCTACATTTCAGCAGGATAATGCACGACCGCATGTTGCAGGTCCTGTACGGGCCTTTCTGGATACAGAAATGTTCGACTGCTGCCCTAGCCAGCACATTCTCCAGATCTCTCACCAATTGAAAACGTCTGGTCAATGGTGGCCTAGCAACTGGCTCGTCACAATACGCCAGTCACTACTACTGATGAACTGTGGTATCGTGTTGAAACTGCAAGGGCAGCTGTACCTGTACACACCATCCAAGCTTTGTTTGACTCAATGCCCAGGCGTATCAAGGCCGTTATTACGGCCAGAGGTGGTTGTTCTGGGTACAGATTTCTGAGGATCTATGCACCCAAATTGCATGAAAATGTAATCACATGTTAGTTCTAGTATAATATATTTGTCCAATGAATACCCGTTTATCATCTGCATTTCTTCTTGGTGTAGCAATTTTAATGGCCGGTAGTGTATATACATCTCTCTGTAATCTTGTAACATAACTTGAGTTCCGATAGGGGAGAATGACACTGTCACAATCAATAGAGATAACTTTTACTGTCGTATGCCAGGTCTCGGCTTGTGCAATTTACGTACGATTTGATGATCAGCAGCTGCATGAAATATTATTCTAAATTATTCGCTGAATGCTAAATGCGTGCCATCAGCTGCAGTGCTTATAGATTCTCGTATTATCGAACGGTGACATACGAAAATTTGTGCCCAGACTAGGACTCGAATCCGGATTTCTCTCTAATCGCGTGCGGTCACCTTAACCACTTTGGCAGTCAATACACGCTACGTGGCACGACCCAAACCTCCATATGACATAGTCCACGTCCTTATATTGTAGTCTTGTGTATGTCTCCCTTGAAGCTCACAACATTATTTGATACCCGCTTGGGAAGAGTGACAACGTATAGAGGTTTGGGTTAGCGCGGGAAGCATGTACCGCTTGCGACAAGTGGGGAACCTGGTCTCGAATCTACGTCCGGCACAAATTTTCATATACCACAATTGTCTAATACAAGCGTCTATACCTACTGCAGCTCATGTCACGAAATTCCCATTCAACGAATAATTTGGAATAATATTTCATACAGCCGCTAATCGTCAAATCGTATATACGTTTCGTAAGCCAAGACGGGGCATGCCGCAATAGAAATGATCTCGATTTCTCTGATCTCGACTGCTTATGGTGATGCCACTCTCCCTTAGTGGCAATCAAGTAATGTTGCGAACGTAGACGGATATGTATGTTTAGGGCTAAGATATAAAGATGTTGACTGTTACGTATGGAGATTATGGAAGTTTTGGTCAGGCCAAGAAGCGTGCACTGATAGCCGAAGTGGTTAAGGCAACTGCTGGCGATAAGCGGGGAATCTGGATTCAAGTCCCAGTCCGGCACAAATTTTCATACATCACAACTGGGCAATAGATTTGCCACTGCAGCTGATGTCTTGAAATTCGCATTCGGCAAATAATTTGGAATAATATCTGACATCTACAGAAAAGGAAACAAGAAGCATCCAGATTAATTACGGAAGAATTACGGCATCTATCAGCAGACCTTTTAGCGCTGTACTGAAAAACAGGTTGAACAATGAGATTGATTGAAAGATGCGAGAGGACCAGACAGGTTTTACGATTGGACAATCTCGTATGGATCATATTTTTAGTGTTAGACATACGGGTGAGAAGGCATATTCTAAGGGTCAGGAAGTACACCTAATATTTGTGGATTTAAATAAAGCACTTGATTCTGATCGCACTGTGAGAAGTGATGGAGTATATAGTTAACGAAGTACAGCAAATATCCCTAATTCGGAGAGTGTACTAGCAATCGCCCACAGTTGTTACGTTGTTTGAATGAGCCATTCCAAATATCGAAAGAACTTAGACAGGCTGCAATATGTCGCCGATCCTGTTTAAAACATATATTTGCAGTATCTACTGGAACAATGGAATTAGTAATTCGGAGGTATCGAAATTCCTTTCCAGCATGGTACTATCTACACATTATTCTTTGCCGATGATCAAGAATTGAGAGCACAAAGTAGAGAAGGCGTCAAGTTAATGGAGACATTTGATAGAAGCGGGCTTAGAATAAATATGAACAAAACAGAATATCTAGTAGTGGGAGGAGATGGAAGGGATATGGTACTGCCGCAAGGAATTATTAAAGCTGTAAAGCACTTTAAATACTTAGCATCTATTATCCATTATCTATTATCCATTCCTATGGAAGCTGTGAAGCAGATGTGGAACGCAAGATCCCGCAGAGCAGAAGAGTAATTAAGTTGCTAAATGGAATTTTGTGGAGCGCAGAAATATCAAAAGGAACAAAGAAGAGGATTCTGCAGACAGTAGTGGGAAGTCTACTAACACATGATGCACAATGATATAGTCTGGGGGCGTGGCAGAGTACTGGTAGTAGAATAGGAGGGAATAAGGAAGACAACCAGGTTATCCAGAACAGAGGGAGAATAAATGAGGAAATTAGGGAGATGATGGTTCAAATGGCTCTGAGCACTATGGGACTTAACTTCTGAGGTCATCAGTCCCCTATATCTTAGAACTACTTAAACCTAACTAACCTAAGGACATCATACACATCCATGACCGAGGCAGGATTCGAACCTACGACCGTAGCGGTCGCGCTGTTCCAGACTATAGCGCCTAGAACCGCTCGGCCACCCCGGCCGGCAGGGAGATGATGGATATGAAACAACCAGTCGTGCAAAGAACTGAACTGAGAACAGAACTCCAGTGGTATAGCCATGCATGGCGAAATGGAGCAACGACGATGGCTAAAAACAATCCTGGAATGGCCACCAACAGCAAGGAGGAAGCTTTGGCGGACGAGAATGCGGGAGTAATTGGAATGATGAGGAAGAGAGGCAAATGAAACAAGAAGACTGCCATGATCGTGAATTTTGGTGATTGGAAATACAGGACACCTGTTGAATAGTGGCGAAGCCCTTAAACGTAAAACTACGTACTTATTTACTATTAACTCCGTTCGTGACACATTATACAGACGGTATCCACAGGAACCACTGAATGTCGATGCAAAATTATATCATTGTTGGACACGTAGTTCAGCTAATATGACGTCATAAACATTGAGATGAATGAAAAATTATAGAGGCAGTCAAATGAAAAGGAGACAGATGGAAAAAGTCAGTAATTTCCGAACTAATCGTCATTGGGTAACGCTAAATGAACTAGCACATACTGGCAATCAGATAATCTGAGGATCTCCTGACTATAAGACACTTTAAGTAAGAGTTATGTCACCAGATAGACCAAACGTCCCTTCTCAGGTCCCTCTGACCAGAAAACTCGGACCCGTGGTTCGAATTTGTCACATAAACATAGAAGGCATAAGCTATGCCAGTTTCTGTCAAAACTATTAAAGAATGACAACATTGACTTGGTTGCTATACAGGAAATACATTGTGACACAGTACAACAACTAAATAAAAGGGGCAAAATACCAGGCTATGAACTGTTGGGAGCGATCTATCATAGGTCTTATGGAGTAGCCACATATGTCAAACAAGATATTGAAAACGCTTTAATAATTTCTACATCCACCAACGAAGACATTCATAACGTTGTCACAAAAATCGGAAGCATTACCGTCTCCAATATTTATAAGCCACCTGCTACACCTTGGCCAGCCCACGTTCTTCAAACTCAGCCATATCCTGCTGCATACGTTGGAGATTTCAATAGTCATCATGAACAGTGGGAGTATAAAGACAATGATGCAAATGGAGAAGCACTAGCAAAATGGGCAGAAGACGAATACTTATACCATGTATTCGATGCTAAGGATCGACTTACGTTTAGATCAGCTGCCTGGAGACAGTAATACAACCCTGACCTGTGTTTTGTCTCGTCCAACAACAGAGACCAACCTCTCATGGCCTCACGTAGAATTGTGCCCGACTTTCCGCACAGTCAACACCGTCCAATCATAATACAGGTAGGAACTCAAATTCCCCTAATTACCTCTATTCCTCGCCCACGATGGAATTTTAAAAAAGCCAATTGGACTGGGTTCTCCACAGATCTGGACAAATGTTTGGGATGGATACCACCTACTAGCAAAAATTACCAAAGATTTGTTGGTGCCATGATAAGCACGGCCAAGAAGCACATATCAAGAAGATACCGCAAAGAATACATCCCTGGATGGTCCCAAACCAGCGAAGAACTATACCAGAGCTTCCTTGAATCCGGAGATCAGGAAATAACGGATGAACTGCTTCACAGCTTGGATGCTGCCAGAAGACAAAAGTGGACGGAAACTGTAGAAAGCCTCAATTTCCAAACATCTAGCAGGCAAGCATGGTCACTGCTGAGAAAACTAGGTAGCACCCCACTAGCACAACGACAAAAAGCAGCTGTAAGACCAAATGCCATAGCTGCGCATCTGGTTAACATGTCTAGGGCACCAAAGGATAAAACGCATACAATCCAAGTGAAGCGAGAACTCAAAACCTTAAAACATGAAGCCACAGAAACTGAACACTCTCGCCCTTTCTCTAGCGAAGACATACAGAAAGCTCTGAAAGATTTCAAACCAACAAAGGCACCAGGTTTCGACAACGTTCACCCTGAATTCATAATAAACTGTGGCAAGTATACAAAAGTATGGCTGGCTCAATTTTTCACAAACATAATGCAAACTGGCAATATCCCACAAGAACTCAAACGATCTAAGATACGAGGGCAGTTCAATAAGTAATGCAACACATTTTTTTCTGAAACAGGGGTTGTTTTATTCAGCATTGAAATACACCAGGTTATTTCCCAATCTTTTAGCTACACAACACTATTTTTCAACGTAATCTCCATTCAATGCTACGGCCTTACGCCACCTTGAAATGAGGGCCTGTATGCCTGCACGGTACCATTCCACTGGTCGATGTCGGAGCCAACGTCGTACTGCATCAATAACTTCTTCATCAGCCGCGTAGTACCTCCCACGGATTGCGTCCTTCATTGGGCCAAACATATGGAAATCCGACGGTGCGAGATCGGGGCTGTAGGGTGCATGAGGAAGAACAGTCCACTGAAGTTTTGTGAGCTCCTCTCGGGTGCAAAGACTTGTGTGAGGTCTTGCGTTGTAATGAAGAAGGAGAAGTTCGTTCAGATTTTTGTGCCTACGAACACGCTGAAGTCGTTTCTTCAATTTCTGAAGAGTAGCACAATACACTTCAGAGTTGATCGTTTGACCATGGGGAAGGACATCGAACAGAATAACCCCTTCAGCGTCCCAGAAGACTGTAACCGTGACTTTACCGGCTGAGGGTATGGCTTTAAACTTTTTCTTGGTAGGGGAGTGGGTGTGGCGCCACTCCATTGATTGCCGTTTTGTTTCAGGCTCGAAGTTATGAACCCATGTTTCATCGCCTGTAACAATCTTTGACAAAAAATTGTCACCCTCAGCCACATGACGAGCAAGCAATTCCGCACAGATGGTTCTCCTTTGCTCTTTATGGTGTTCGGTTAGACAAAGAGGGACCCAGCGGGAACAAACCTTTGAATATCCCAACTGGTGAACAATTGTGACAGCACTACCAACAGAGATGTCAAGTTGAGCACTGAGTTGTTTGATGGTGATCCGTCGATCATCTCGAACGAGTGTGTTCGCACGCTCCGCCATTGCAGGAGTCACATCTGTGCACGGCCGGCCCGCACGCGGGAGATCAGACAGTCTTGCTTGACCTTGCGGCGATGATGACACACGCTTTGCCCAACGACTCACCGTGCTTTTGTCCACTGCCAGATCACCATAGACATTCTGCAAGCGCCTATGAATATCTGAGATGCCCTGGTTTTCCGCCAAAAGAAACTCGATCACTGCCCGTTGTTTGCAACGCACATCCGTTACAGACGCCATTTTAACAGCTCCGTACAGCGCTGCCACCTGTCGGAAGTCAATGAAACTATACGAGACGAAGCGGGAATGTTTGAAAATATTCCACAAGAAATTTCCGGTTTTTTCAACCAAAATTGGCCGAGAAAAAAAATGTGTTGCATTACTTATTGAACTGCCCTCGTAATAGCTATTCTAAAGCCTGGGAAGCCAGCTGACAACCCAAAAAGCTACAGACAAATTGCCCTGCTGTCTGTGATTTACAAATTACTAGAAAGGCTTATATATAACAGAATTAGCCCAGAATTGTTCAGGGCGATCCCAGTTGAACAGGCAGGCTTTCGGCCAGGAAGGAGTTGTACTGACCAGGTGTTGTCACTCACTACTTACATTGAGGCGGGATTCCAGAGAAAATTGAAAACATCAGTCGCCTTAATTGACCTCTCAGCAGCTTACGACATTGTGTGGAGAGAAGGCATCATGTACAAAATTCTTCGAGTAATTCCTTGCAAATCTATAGCACGCTTAATAGACAGCATGCTCAATGATAGGGTGTTCCAAGTAAGTATGGACACTGACTACAGCTCCATCAAAAAACTAAAGAATGGCTTACCACAAGGATCAGTGCTTGCACCACTGCTGTTTAGCCTCTGTATTGAAGACCTGCTGGAAACACAATCAAGAAAGTTCGGTTATGCTGACGACTGGACCCTCGCTATAAGATGTAGCGCAATTGAAGCATCTGAGGATATCTTAACGAAAGACCTGAAGATAATGGGTGAATATTTCCGTAAGTGGACACTTCAACCAAATGCTTCCAAAACAGAGGTTAGTTGCTTCCATCTCAACAACAAACTCGCTGGAAAGGAACTCAACATTCGATTTGAAAACACCGTTCTCAGACATAATAAAACTCCGAAGTACTTGGGCATGACGCTGGACAGAACACTATCTTTTAAAGAGCACCTAACAAAGACTGCCGAAAAATTAAAGACAAGAAACAACATTATTCAAAAGCTTTGTGGTACTACCTGGGGAGCAACGACCTCCACTCTCCGCACCTCTGCTTTAGCAATTGTATTCTCGGCTGCCGAATACTGTGCTCTGATTTGGCTAAACAGCCCACATGTAAGAAAGGTGGATGTCCAGTTGCATATCAGTCTAAGGAAGATTTCTGGTGTAATTAAACCCACTCCAACGCAATGGCTCTCAGTATTAAGCCACATCCCGCCGCCACACCTGCGACGTACTGACGTCCTTGTACGTGAATACAAAAACATCATGGGAAATCGAAGCCTGCCAATCCACCAAGACATTGAGGCTGCACACACTAATAGGCTTCGATCTAGGAACCCGCCAACAAGAACAGCAAGGAACTGTGTACAAGAAGGTTTCAGTATCACAAACGCATGGTCTGAAAAATGGAACGCATGGTAAAATCATAATATGCCTTGCATCACACAAAAGCCACTTGGTTTTGACCTACCACGCAAAACGTGGTCCACTCTAAATAGGATTAGAACTCGTCATGGCAGATGTGCTTACTCCCTGTATAAATGTGGTAAAATACCATCCCCTGAGTGTGACTGCGGAGAAAGTCAGACCATCAGCCACATTGTTGAAGAGTGTCCCAGAAGAGCCTATAATGGGAGTCCCGACGACTTCCTGCTCGCAACTCCAGAGTCGATAGATTATATTAATATACATGATGTTTGTTTGTAATCCGTAAAATTTGTTATATTGGTAATGTTGGTTTGCAATTATTAACGTTTGTTATATTAGTGATTTGTCTGTCTGTTTCTTATGTGTGTGTATTGCCATATGACAAATAAATAAATAACTGTTTATACATTTATCGCACTGTGAGACAAGACATCTAATGACTGTATCGAAAAAATGTCTTGCGGTTGCCTACTGAATCAGAATTGTACCCTAACATGCACCTCTTCGTCCGAAGCAAATCGACATCCACGAACGTCTTTCTACAGGGCTCCTAAAATTTGGCAATCGCATGGGGAGGGATGAGAACTGTATGCAGAATGTGTAAGGGCTCCTCTGCGAAACTTCTGCAGCGTAGTCGACACATCCTTGACAATATATGGGCCCTCAAGAAAGGCTCTTATGGCCCTCGATTTGTTTCCGAAGAAGAGGTGTATGGCTGGCTGGGATCATGATTCCATAGGCGACTGTAAACATTTTTCCATGAAGGCATTGAGGTCTTCTCTCACAGTGGGATAAATATATTGAAAGTAAAGGTGATTATTTTTTAAATAATAAACAGTTAACTTATTTTTTCCCAATCTGTCTCGTTATCATGGCAACGGCCTTGCCGCAGTGGCTTCACCGGTTCCCGTGAGATCACCGAAGTTAAGCGCTGTCGGGCGTGGTCGGCACTTGGATGGGCGACCATCCAAGCCGCCATGCGTTGTTGCCATTTTTCTGGGTGCCTCAGCCTCGTAATGCCAATTGATGAGCTACTCGACCGAATAGTAGCGGCTTCGGTCAAGAATACTATAATAACGACCGGGAGAGCAGTGTGCTGACCCCGCGCCCCTCCTATCCGCATCCTCCCTGAGGATGACACGGCGGTCGGATGGTCCCGGTAGCTAATCGTAGCCTGAAGACAGAGTGCTTTTTGTCTCATTTTCATGTGACTGCTCGTTACAAATTTTGCTTAAAATGGGTGGCAAATTGCCCAGACTACATTCGTCCAGTATTTGATAATGAAAGCACGAAACGATTTCCAATAACTTTAAACATAGTTTCAAACATTTTCGGGATTACATGCTTAACTTCATTTGTAAAGTACACAGACGTTTGAAGATGTTTTGCGCACGGAAGTTCGATTTTTTAAAGTACCGAGGGTTTACCTGTTTACATTGAAATAGCCATCAAAAGTTTTCGATTGCGCGTATTTTTACAATGAAGCTTATAACCAAGTTTTGTGTTACTTTAATATCATTGTGAATTTATAAAAGACTTAAATTTTTAATTGTAGTATGTGCAGAAGGGAAACCAGTTCAAAGAAGAAGTGAGTGTAAAGTTCTGAAATATGCTACGGCAAAATTTTGGAGGTTATACCTCGCTCATAGTAACAAAGTGACTGAAAGCTATTAGTTTACAGCTACCATAGCAACAACCAATCAGAAAGTGAGCTTCACCAGGCCTTTCATTCTATTTACCTGTTCACCGTTGTCATATCTCTGTTTCCTCAGATGCCAATTGCCACAGTCGTTTGCAGACAACACTTGTGGCCGGTAACGTAAGAATTGTCGTGCGTGTTTATTGCTTCATTTTCTCCATGTGGCGTGTTTATTTTTTATTCGCAACACATAGTCCTAAACTACTGAAAGTGAGCAGAAAGTGATAATGGTGTTATCATCTTAGTAACCGTGAAACGTCCCCTTGGAAAAATTAATAAATTACTGTGCTGATAAACGTCTTATGTTATTTGATTTTCAAACAGCTGAGCAAAACTTAACGTACTCAGACATTCACTAAAGTGATACACAAGACTTTTAGCGCAACGCTATCTGACTTTCAAAAATCCCTACAAAAGAGTGGCCCTGACTAACATTAACCTATACGTTTCACAAATCACTTACCTCACAAAAATCTTGCTTACTCGAACTACTGCAATACAGCGAGCGCCACTACTGCCAGCTAAATAAAAGATTCAAACTACGGAAGGCACTCACTACTGATAGGCATAGTTAGCAAATGAAAGATTTTAATAGAGAACAAACAATGTATTTACCTTAATAGTCATAATATATATATCAGTTCCTGGCATCCAGTCTTACAAATTTCAAAACTCCGCCATTTCTCTCCCCACATCCACTACTGCTGGCGGCTCACCTCCAACTGCGCAACGCTACACGCTGTTAACAGCCAACAGCCCAACACTACAATAGCAAATTCTAAAAATGCCACTCAGCCACAGACTGCACACATCACAGCCAGTGATTTTCATACAGAGCGCTACGTGGCGTTACCAATATAAAAACCTAAACAGCTTACTTACATAGCCCCCATGCTCCCCACAAAAAATTTTACAAATTGTTTTGGGCAGTGGCCCATACAGATTTGAAAAAATTTTTCATAATTACAATAACAAAGAAATCGAATGCACACACTTATTGATACAATGTTGGTCAAAACATAAAATTTTCTCACAGTCCATAAAGACAGTCCTGATCATTCATGACAGTAAAATTGCAGTGTTTTTCTCAAAGTTTGAGCAGTAAAAGAAAATGCACACGGAAGTAGTGGATTTCCATACAGTCTTGAAGAAGTAGTGTTGTCCTTCCAACGGAAAGACAGTGCTGACTCTTGACATGCAGACAGGTAATGGGCCACAACAGAGCAAACCACCACAGAGTGAGTCGAAGTTTTGTCGAATATTGGTAGGTAGGTCATCACAAAGCAGACCCACTGTAGTCCTGGTAGAGATTATGGTATTGGTGGGCCACCAGAGGTGCAGACCCACTGCAGTCCTTGTATAAATAATGGTACTGGTGGGCCACCAGAGATGCAGACCCACTGTAGTCCTTGTAGAGACGGCCAGCAGCCATCTGTTGCGACTGTGCAGGTGCACAATCACCATCGAAGAGACTTGCGAACAATATAGCAAGTCCATAAACCATCACTTTTGCACTCACAAAGTTTTTGGAGTTGACCATAGAACCAGCAATGCTCTTAACCACTCCCTTACTGAATTATTAACACACGTGCAAGCACTAACAGTCCTCTTTTTGTTTCACATATTGTGCATATACTACGACCAACAGAAACGTGTGCAGTGAAATGATACTTAATTTGAAGAACTGGTGTCTATACAATTATAAATTTACAACATAAGAATACAATTACAAAGGTACAAAATACATCATTAAAGAACATAACAGTACAGATAACATTTGTAGTAACACAGGCTTTAGAAAAGAATAGAAATAAACATATACATCAGTGTTACAGGAATTATGACATAAGTAAATATATAAAATAATGTGAATAGTTTTCGAAACATTAATTTCACACATGAGCATTGAAACAGAACAGAATTAATAATGTCTATAAACATCTTTACAAAGAAAATAACATATTCTTAGAAAAATTCTACAACATAACTCGTATCAGCTAAACACATTAACAGAGTAATACAAAGTCAAAATCAGTAACACTATGCCTGGCAAACAGCAGCAGCAAATGCTATAACTTATATCTAAACATGACAGAGCTCAAGCACAAAAAATAGTAGACTAAAGACAACAATGCAGATAAGGGGAATGTCTATTCACATCTTAATAACTATGTCATTAAAGTGGTGCACCACAAGAAGTTATTCTACCAAAAATATTACCAAGTAGTTGAAAAGAAAATTATGTATGCAGTAACTGTTATTAATCTCTTCTTATTGTTCTTTCCTTTCCAAGTGCTCCTTTTTCGAAGAATGTGGATCATAAAATAATTATTTAATAGATCTGTTGACAGAAAGTGTTCACATTAGCAAATGCATTTAATTTTATTTTATAAAACCAATGCTGCAACACAGCTGGAAACCAGGTATCAAATGAAATAAGCAACTATGTACAAAGTAAAGCATAATCATTCAGTAGTAATAAGGCTTTTCATAAGTTAGTAGAAATTATCTCAATTCTCATAGAAAGACACTTGTCATAATCAGGTGTGCAGATGTACAAATATTTCCCATCAATTCATAAGCATTTCAGTAAGTAGCACAAAGTACGAGTAATCATATGTTTTCAAGTAATGAGCGTGTCATATTTGCGATGCTTTCTACAAAGGAATGTCAATAGCGAGGTTAATGGTCTCTTTTTTTTCCACCTGTGCCTCTGAAAGGCACACACTAATGGCTTTTTCCCAGGTGACTATCGCGCAGCTGGGTGCCCGCCACACATTACGTGAAGGTCACTTAACTTTCCTACCGAAATATTTACGACAGCAGTTTGCACTACAGTGACAGTCTCATATAAAAAATTTCACAGGTCGAGAATTTGCATTACAAATGTGTAGAAACAAAATCCTTTGAATATAATAGTGTCCAAAAAACTTTCGTCGGCATTGTGATACATTCACACATTTACACACATTTCATAACTCTTAAAGTACAATTGTTGGTTTCCAACATCCTTCTCCACAAATCAGAGTCCCTAACCATTACTCATTATTCCTTACCTTATTATACATATACATATTCGTCGACACTTCTTCAATACTTCATCATAAGAAATATGTAGCATAATCAAATTCGTCATATACGGTAGCATCATCTTATTGATCATAAACATACCTCAACAGCATAATACACATCGTCGTTATAATAATAACATCATAATAGATCAATCACATCTCAAAATCGTCATACCTTTCTGAATATTTTAAAACCTAAAAAAAATTCTCTGCTCATTTCAAAAGTGTCATCTACCTCAAACGTACTTTAAAAATCGTGATCCCATACCAAATATATCATTCAAAGCTCTCATAGTATCACAATGGTTCCTGAAAAAAATATGAACAGTTCACAAAGTACAGACAAAATACAATTTCATAAGTGTGAAGTTATCCAACTGTGTAATTATGTAAACATATATCACTGATGTAGTAAAAAAATATTTCTTTCTCTGTTAAATAATCAGATAGCTGTGTAATTCTGTGTTAGAGGAATATGGTACCGATGTGTAAAGTTGTATAAGCAAATACCATATTAGCTAGGGCTCCTTGTGCTTGCCAAATACATGGTACACAAAGTAAGCGTGTACCCCCCTGAGGATTAATGAATAATACCCTCAGGTGTTACAGATTACAGCAATGGAATGAAATGTATCACAGAAAACCTTTGTATCATTATACTTCAAATATCTTTAAAAATAAATGTTTTAAGTACAAAATTAATCACTCAAATACGTGTACAGTAGCGCTAAACTGTACGTCTTGTTGTAAGATAATCTCTGTGGAAGTGTCGTAGTTATCGTTCTCCAAAAGCTAAGTTCTGCAGAAGCCAATGTACTTACCTCATGATAAACAAAAGTGAAATGCTTTGCGCATAGATATCTTAGTTATTACGCTTATTGCCGTGATGAAGAAAGTACTGTGCTGTAACGTATTGTTGTGCTATGGAAAAGGCTGTCGCATTGTAGCTATACCACAAAAGTTACTACTAAAACATGTTTTACTTTCCAGAATAATTCAGAAAAACTGTGCAGATATAAAACAGATACACCGCAAAAGCAACATTGTAAATTGTCACTCATTAGTAGCGTCGTGATAAAATCATGTAGCTGTCACATAAACAAACCACTGTGTCATCTTGTATCTCGCAGAAAGTATTTTAAATCCAGAATGTATTTTCAAGTAAACCAAAATGTTGCATTAAAATCTCATTAGCAGTATATGTTCTAAGTATGTAAGCCTGATAGTCGTTATGTAATTGTGCAACTAGCAAGCAAGAATGTACAAATAACAACACTGTGTCGTCTGTTCACTATAACAATGCATTCGTAATTACTGTCTGAATAAGTTGCCCAGGTTCTTGACTGGATAGTTAACTTTCAAACATTGTTGCATGTTAACAGTTTCTAAGTGTAACAAGGCATACTAGTAACGTGAGGTGAAAATTTTTATGACAAAGATAAAGCTAAAAAGCAGATTATCTCTCAAGAAACGGTTCTACATGTGAAATGTGGTATATTCCTTTACTCTTCCTAGTGCTCAGAGTTAACTTGAACGCAATTATCATGCGGTATACATCGGTAAAGAATACTGGAATTTTTCACAAGGTTAGCATCTATGTTATTTTTCTCTGAGCCAGCCGGCGCACGTGGCGGCCTGCGGTGCGAGTCATTGTCTGCTATCTCTTTGTTGGCGTGCGTCGTTATTGGGATTAAGAGACCTAACTTCTACAAATTCACCTTGCCGAGAGGGCCCAGCCCTGTTTGAATCACGCCAGTTCTGATGAAATTCAGGTCTATCGTTATGATTATATCGTCTGTCGTCATGTCGGTAGTTCCTGTAATTTCTTTCTTGTCGGTTAAGTGGTGGAGAATTTCTCCCTGAATTATCACTGCACGGTGGACCGTTGCGTCTGAAGTTATTGTCTCCCGTGATAATAATAGTTCTGGTTGCCATATTGTCTGTTTCTATGATTGTCTCTTTTATATTCATTACTAGGGAAATGCGATCTTTCTCTGTAACTATTACTCTGCCAGTGGTTGTCATATGGGTGGTGTCTGTTTTGTTCACGATTTGCGTTGTAGGAATAGCCTTGTCGTGTCCAGTTATTATTTCTTTCATCGCGGAATTGCGACGGATGTGACCTGTAATTGTTGTGTTCCTGTTTTCGCGTTCCGCGATTGTCAGTGTCAATTTCTAATTCTTGTAAGAGTCCCTGAAAAGCTTCAATGTCGTCTTTGCAACGTCCTGCCAAAATAATATGTCGTAAATGTTCAGGCAATTTGATTAAGCAAATGCTGATGAGTTCTGAGGGGCTGTATGGGTTTGACAGGTACTGATTCTTGTGCAACATGTCTTCAAAATATTTCGCAAGAGTGGAAAATTCAGATTGTTCGAAATGTTTCATCATTATGATCCTATGTTTTACTCGGTCTTGTGTGGCTTGAGACCAATATGCTGAGAGGAAGGCATGATAAAATTCTCCTTCACTGTGACAATTGTGAATGACCGATCGCATTCTTTCAGCTGCTTCATTCTCTAAGTAGCCACACATAAATTCTAATCTGTGCTCTAATGACCAGTTGGGAGGAAAACAATGAGAGAATTGATGGAGCCACGCTTGTGGAAGAATGTCGTTGCCAGAATTCTTAAATGTTTTGAATTTACGTGTAGTAATGAACAGCTTATAGTCAAAATCATCGTGTCGGCGAGTAGCATATCGGACATTGTTACGTCGTGTCGGCGGTTCCATCTCAAAATTCGGTGCACCTTGCCAATTTCTTTCATAATTTCCGAAATGCCCTGTGTTATTCTTTTGTGGCTTTTCCGTATTTCTAAGTTCCTCTTCCCGTGTTTGAGCGCGAGTGTCCTCTGAAATATGTAATTTTTGTATTATTTGTTCCAACTGATCTTGTACTTCCCAGATTTCTCTTTTGTACTGCGTATTAATTTGATTCTGATTTTGTTTGAATTTCTTAATTTGTTCATACTCTTCTGTGTCAGTGATGGCTACAGGTCTTGTGTCATTCAGATCATCATCTACCTTTGCAGATAAGTTAGTGAACTGATCCGAAAGTTCGGCTACTTTCTCCGATAGTGTACTTATTTCATCAGTGTGTTTTTCTGAACCAAGTTTCAGAGTGTCCATTTGTGTTGAAATCGTATCTACTGTGTTCTTTAAGTTTTCCTGAGTTTTTGCAAGTAGCGTAACCGAATCGGTAGATGCAACTGAGTCAATTTTAGCCCACAAGGTCTCATGATTTTCATGAACAATGGTTCGCAGTTCTTTTATGGCTGCTTCGTGATTCTGTAATGCATTTTCATGCCGCGAAAAAATAGGTTGAAAATGCTCACAAATTTGTGTTTTTACGTCATTACAGACTTTTTGACATTTCGATTCAATGTTATGTAACTCAGTAGTTAAATCTTCACGTGTTTGTTCAAGTGTGGTGTCTAACTGTTGAAACTTTTGCTGTGTTTGTCTCTGATTTTGTTCCATTGTGTCTAACTGTTGCTGTGTTTGTCTCTGGTGTTGTTCCATTGTGTCTAACTGTTGCTGTGTTTGTCTATGGTGTTGTTCCATTGTGTCTAACTTTTGAAGATTTTGTTCCATTGTGTCTAACTTTTGAAGGATTTGTTCCATTGTGTCTAACTTTTGAAGCTTTTGTCCCATTTGTTGCATTAATTGTAATAACAATGCACTGGTGTCTGAAACATGTTCCTCAGTGCTATTCGGCAATGCATTTGAACCGCCAATATTCGCATTTTCAAAAGCAGAAAATGTGTCTTGACTTATCTGAGAAAACGGCGAGGACTCAAAACCTGAATCTATAGTATTTGCAAGATTGTGTCCTGTCATTTCGGATTCCTGAGGCAAGCTGTTGCCGACCGATCGATCGATAATGCTTCCCTGTTCACTAATTGTTTCACTGCCTACACCATTATTTGCAGCCCGTTCCATTTCCCTATGTACAATTACCAAATTACTACTTTGAACATTAGTTAATTCATTGCACGGTGGCGCTAACACACTGCTTTCGTCTTCACTGTCATTTCTCAGTTTACTTTGGAGCCTAGTATTACGTTTTTCACACGCCATTATTGTCACAATATTTCACACGACAACACAGAAAAGCACAATTGGAAGAGCAAAGTAAGAAAACACATTAACATAGCATTGAAAATAATATCTCGTTAATTGCAAGCGCAGCTGCTAAATACTTGGCGCAAATCTACATGCATGCCACAACTGTTTTACTGTACAAGAATGAAAACTACAATTACAAAGGAAATTCTCTCTATGATTACGCGCTAGCAATAAACAATAGCTATACTAATTACACAAACTACAAGAACAAAATCAGAAGATTCCAGTGAGGTATGCTCGGCTAAGGGTCGACATATGAAACGTCCCCTTAGAAAAATTAATGAATTACTGTGCTGATAAACATCTTATGTTATTTGATTTTCAAACAGCTGAGCAAAACTTAACGTACTCAGACATTCACTAAAGTGACACACAATATTTTTAGCGCAACGCAGTCTGACTTTCAAAAATCCCTACAAAAGAGTGGCCCTGACTAACATTAACCTATACGTTTCACAAATCACTTACCTCACAAAAATCTTGGTTACTCGAACTACTGCAATACAGCGAGCGCCACTACTGCCAGCTAAATAAAAGATTCAAACTACGGAAGGCACTAACTACTGATAGGCATAGTTAGCAAATGAAAGATTTTAATAGAGAACAAACAATGTATTTACCTTAATAGTCATTGGATAAGCAGCTGCAGCAGCAAGTCGTATACTCCTAGCTCACTCATTTGTTACATAGTTTAATTCTTAATTTCTTTGCGTGTTTTTGGTACTTGCATTGTTTAATTCATAAATTTCGGGCGTATTATAGTATTTGAGAGTTGTAGCATCACGTTTTAGTACTCGAATAGTGTTAAATCGCGTAGTCTCCTTCCGCCGCCGAGCAGTGTGTCAGCAGTGCACAAGTGGCAGCATTACTGCATTTACTAGGCAATCTTGTATTTTAATAACCGCTTCAATTTTGTGTCGTTTTGTTTGCGCTCTCTGTAGATTAGTTCAGACGTTCTTTGCACAAGTTTTTAGCATGGATAGGGACTGCAACTGCTGTGTTCGGATGCAGGCTGAGTTGGCATCCCTTCGCTCCCAGCTTCAGGCAGTGTTGGCTTCGGTCACACAGCTTGAGGCTGTTGCCAATGGGCATCACTGTGGGGGTCCGGATGGGGGTTTGTCGGGGACGGCCAGCTCGTCCCACGCATCCCCCGATCGGACTACGACTGTGGTTGCCCGGGATACTGCCCGCATTGAGGCTGATCCCTCACCTGTGGTAGAGTGGGAGGTCGTCTCAAGGTGTGGCAGGGGGCGAAAGACATTCCGGAGGGCTGAACGGAAGGCCTCTCCAGTTTGTCTGACGAACCGGTTTCAGGCTCTGTCTCCGGCTGATACTGATTTTCAGCCTGACATGGCTGCTTGTCCTGTTCCAGAGGTTGCCCCTCAGTCTGCAAGATCCGGGCAGTCGCAGAGGGTGGGCTTACTGGTAGTTGGGAGCTCCAACGTCAGGCGCGTAATGGGGCCCCTTAGGGATATGGCAGCAAGGGAGGGGAAGAAAACCAAAGTGCACTCCGTGTGCATACCGGGGGGAGTCATTCCAGATGTGGAAAGCGTCCTTCCGGATGCCATGAAGGGTACAGGGTGCACCCATCTGCAGGTGGTCGCTCATGTCGGCACCAATGATGTGTGTCGCTATGGATCGGAGGAAATCCTCTCTGGCTTCCGGCGGCTATCTGATTTGGTGAAGACTGCCAGTCTCGCTAGCGGGATGAAAGCAGAGCTCACCATCTGCAGCATCGTCGACAGGACTGACTGCGGACCTTTGGTACAGAGCCGAGTGGAGGGTCTGAATCAGAGGTTGAGACGGTTCTGCGACCATGTGGGCTGCAGATTCCTCGACTTGCGCCATAGGGTGGTGGGGTTTCGGGTTCCGCTGGATAGGTCAGGAGTCCACTACACGCAACAAGCGGCTACACGGGTAGCAGGGGTTGTGTGGCGTGGGCTGGGCGGTTTTTTAGGTTAGATGGCCTCGGGCAAGTGCAGAAAGGGCAACAGCCTCAGCGGGTGCGGGGCAAAGTCAGGACATGCGGGGACCAAGCAGCAATCGGTATTGTAATTGTAAACTGTCGAAGCTGCGTTGGTAAAGTACCGGAACTTCAAGCGCTGATAGAAAGCACCGAAGCTGAAATCGTTATAGGTACAGAAAGCTGGCTGAAGCCAGAGATAAATTCTGCCGAAATTTTTACAAAGGCACAGACGGTGTTTAGAAAGGATAGATTGCATGCAACCGGTGGTGGAGTGTTCGTCGCTGTTAGTAGTAGTTTATCCTGTAGTGAAGTAGAAGTGGATAGTTCCTGTGAATTATTATGGGTGGAGGTTACACTCAACAACCGAGCTAGGTTAATAATTGGCTCCTTTTACCGACCCCCCGACTCAGCAGCATTAGTGGCAGAACAACTGAGAGAAAATTTGGAATACATTTCACATAAATTTTCTCAGCATGTTATGGTCTTAGGTGGAGATTTCAATTTACCAGATATAGACTGGGACACTCAGATGTTTAGGACGGGTGGTAGGGACAGAGCATCGAGTGACATTATACTGAGTGCACTATCCGAAAATTACCTCGAGCAATTAAACAGAGAACCGACTCGTGGAGATAACATCTTGGACCTACTGATAACAAACAGACCCGAACTTTTCGACTCTGTAAGTGCAGAACAGGGAATCAGTGATCATAAGGCCGTTGCAGCATCCCTGAATATGGAAGTTAATAGGAATATAAAAAAAGGGAGGAAGGTTTATCTGTTTAGCAAGAGTAATAGAAGGCAGATTTCAGACTACCTAACAGATCAAAACGAAAATTTCTGTTCCGACAATGACAATGTTGAGTGTTTATGGAAAAAGTTCAAGGCAATCGTAAAATGCGTTTTAGACAGGTACGTGCCGAGCAAAACTGTGAGGGACGGGAAAAACCCACCGTGGTACAACAACAAAGTTAGGAAACTACTGCGAAAGCAAAGAGAGCTTCACTCCAAGTTTAAACGCAGCCAAAACCTCTCAGACAAACAGAAGCTAAACGATGTCAAAGTTAGCGTAAGGAGGGCTATGCGTGAAGCGTTCAGTGAATTCGAAAGTAAAATACTAGGTACCGACTTGACAGAAAATCCTAGGAAGTTCTGGTCTTACGTTAAATCAGTAAGTGGCTCGAAACATCATGTCCAGACACTCCGGGATGGTGATGGCATTGAAACAGAGGATGACAAGCGTAAAGCTGAAATACTAAACACCTTTTTCCAAAGCTGTTTCACAGAGGAAGACCGCACTGCAGTTCCTTCTCTAAATCCTCGCACCAACGAAAAAATGGCTGACATTGAAATAAGTGTCCAAGGAATAGAAAAGCAACTGGAATCACTCAACAGAGGAAAGTCCACTGGACCTGACGGGATACCAATTCGATTCTACACAGAGTACGCGAAAGAACTTGCCCCCCTTCTAACAGCCGTGTACCGTAAGTCTCTAGAGGAACAGAAGGTTCCAAATGATTGGAAAAGAGCACAGGTAGTCCCAGTCTTCAAGAAGGGTCGTCGAGCAGATGCGCAAAACTATAGACCTATCTCTCTGACGTCGATCTGTTGTAGAATTTTAGAACATGTCTTTTGCTCGAGTATCATGTCGTTTTTGGAAACTCAGAATCTACTATGTAGGAATCAACATGGATTCCGGAAACAGCGATCGTGTGAAACCCAACTCGCTTTATTTGTTCATGAAACCCAGAAAACATTAGATACAGGCTCCCAGGTAGATGCCATTTTCCTTGACTTCCGGAAGGCGTTCGATACAGTTCCGCACTGTCGCCTGATAAACAAAGTAAGAGCCTACGGAATATCAGACCAGCTGTGTGGCTGGATTGAAGAGTTTTTAGCAAACAGAACACAGCATGTTGTTCTCAATGGAGAGACATCTACAGACGTTAAAGTAACCTCTGGCGTGCCACAGGGGAGTGTTATGGGACCATTGCTTTTCACAATATATATAAATGACCTAGTAGATAGTGTCGGAAGTTCCATGCGGCTTTTCGCGGATGATGCTGTAGTATACAGAGAAGTTGCAGCATTAGAAAATTGTAGCGAAATGCAGGAAGATCTGCAGCGGATAGGCACTTGGTGCAGGGAGTGGCAACTGACCCTTAACATAGACAAATGTAATGTATTGCGAATACATAGAAAGAAGGATCCTTTATTGTATGATTATATGATAGCGGAACAAACACTCGTAGCAGTTACTTCTGTAAAATATCTGGGAGTATGCGTGCGGAACGATTTGAAGTGGAATGATCATATAAAATTAATTGTTGGTAAGGCGGGTACCAGGTTGAGATTCATTGGGAGAGTCCTTAGAAAATGTAGTCCATCAACAAAGGAGGTGGCTTACAAAACACTCGTTCGACCTATACTTGAGTATTGCTCATCAGTGTGGGATCCGTACCAGATCGGGTTGACGGAGGAGATAGAGAAGATCCAAAGAAGAGCGGCGCGTTTCGTCACAGGGTTATTTGGTAACCGTGATAGCGTTACGGAGATGTTTAACAAACTCAAGTGGCAGACTCTGCAAGAGAGGCGCTCTGCATCGCGGTGTAGCTTGCTCGCCAGGTTTCGAGAGGGTGCGTTTCTGGATGAGGTATCGAATATATTGCTTCCCCCTACTTATACCTCCCGAGGAGATCACGAATGTAAAATTAGAGAGATTAGAGCGCGCACAGAGGCTTTCAGACAGTCGTTCTTCCCGCGAACCATACGCGACTGGAACAGGAAAGGGAGATAATGACAGTGGCACGTAAAGTGCCCTCCGCCACACACCGTTGGGTGGCTTGCGGAGTATAAATGTAGATGTAGATGTAGAATATATATATCAGTTCCTGGCATCCAGTCTTACAAATTTCAAAACTCCGCCATTTCTCTCCCCAAATCCACCACTGCTGGCGGCTCACCTCCAACTGCGCAACGCTACGCGCTGTTAACAGCCAACAAGCTCAACACTACAATAGCAAATTCCAACAATGCCACCCAGCCACAGACTGCACACAGCACAGCCAGTGATTTTCATACAGAGCGCTACGTGGCGTTACCAATATAAAATCCTAAACAGCTTACTTACAACCGAACTCAATATTCTAATTTATCTGGGAGCATGGGAATGTATCCAGAAAGGAAATACACAGCTGTTCCTGCCGCAGCCGTACTGTGTGCGCAGAAAAACGTGAGGCGACAACATCGCACCTTCCCATGATCGGCTGACATTCACTTTGCTATATTCCACGAGGTGTAAATATGTAGATTGGATTTCTAATGAGGAGGTACTGATTCGAGTAAGGATGAAAATAAATTGATGGCACAACTTGACTGAAAGATGGGGTCAGTTATAGGACACATGCCGACGCATCAAGGATCCTCTACTTGGTAATGGAAGGAAGTGTCAAAGTATAAACCGAGCAGGGTGGCCAAGACTTAAGTTCTTTTCTTGTTTTTTCGTAGATAGCAGCATCCCTTAACTTCTTCTGTTTCGTGATAACCAAACTTGATCCTAAGTTTCTAGCCAATCTCATTCCTGCTACTTCTAATTACTTTTGTCTTTTTCCGGTTTGCTCTCAATCCACGTTCTGTACTCATTAGACATCATTCCTTTCAACAGATCCTGTGATTCTTCTTTCACTTACACTGAGAATAGCAGTCGAATCAGCGAAAATTATCATTGATATCCTTTCACCGTGAATTTTAATCCCACTCTTGAAACTTTCTTTTATTTCCGTCATAGCTTTTTCGATGTATAGATCGAGCAGTACGGGTAAAGACTTCATCCTGTCCTAAACCCTTTTTAATGCATGCATTTCGTTTTTGGCTCTCCACTCTTATTGTTTCCTCTTGGATCTCGTACATAGTGTATATCACCCGTCCATCCCTATAGCTTACCCCTATTTTTCTCAGAATTTCGAACATCTTTCACCATTTCACACTGTCGAACGCTTTTTCTAGGCCGACAAATTCTAGGAGTCTGTCTTAATTTTTCTCCTATCTTCCTTCCATCGTCAACCTCAATGTCAGAACTGCTTCTCTTGTGTATTTGCCTTTCCTAAAGCCAAAATGATCGTCATCTTACCGATCCTCAAGTTTATTTTTCGTTTTTTCGTTTTTCTGCATATTATTCTTGTTTGAGCTTGCAAGCCTGTCGATAACATTTTCCCAAAATATCTGGTGGTACGTCGCCAGCCTCACAGACTCCATTATTAACTTGGATAGTCGTCTGGTTCCCACTTCCCTCAGTCATTTTAGAAATTCCGATGGAATATTATCTATCCCTTCCGCCTTATTTGATGTCAAGTCTTCCAGAGCTCTGTTAAATTCTGACTAGCACTGAATCCCCTAACTCTTCCATATCGACTTCTGTTTCTTCTCCTATCATGCCATCAGACAACAAGTTCCCCCCTCCGCAACAGAGGCCTTCAGTGTACTCTCTCCATCCATCCACTCTCTCTTCTGCATTTAACAGTGAATAACTGTTGCGCTCTTAATATTACCACTCCTGAGTTTAATTTCACCGAAGACTGTACTGACTTTTGTTATGCTGAGTCAGTCTTCCTGACGATCTTTTATTTTTCGATTTCTTCACACTATTCCTGTAACCGATTCGCCTTGGCTAACCTGCACTTGCTGTTTACATATTTATTTCCTAAGTTATTTACTTTGCTGTATTTCTGTCTTTCCCTGGACGTTTTTGTAGCTTCTTCTTTCGTTGATCAACTGAAGTACACTGAAGAGCCAAAGAAACTGGTACATCTGCCTAATATCGTGCAGGGCTCCCGCGAGCACACAAAAGTCCCGCAACACGACGTGGCATGGACTCGACGAATGTCTGAAGTAGTGCTGGAGGGAACTGACACCATGAATCCTGCAGGGCTGTCCATAAATCTGCAAGAGTGCGAGGGGGTAGAGCTCTCTCCTGAATAGCACGTTGCAAGGCATCACAGATATGTGCAGTAATGTTCATGTCTGGGGAGTTTGGTAGCCAGTGAAAGTGTTTAAACTCAAAGGACCGTTCCTGGTAGCAGTTCTGGATGTATGGAGTGTCGCATTGTCCTGCTGGAATTGCCCAAGTCCGTCGGAATACACAATGGACATTAATGGATGCACGTGATCAGACAGGATGCTTACGTATGTGTCACCTGCCAGAGTCGTATCTAGACGTATCAGAGGTCCCATATCACTCCTACTGCACATGCCCCACACCATTAAGAGCCTCCACTACCTTGAACACTCCTCTGACTTGCAGGATCCATGAATTCATGAGGTCGTCTCCATACTCATACACGTCCATCCGCTCGATACAATTTGAAACGAGACTCGTTGCCAGTCATCGACAGTTCAATTTCGGTGCTGACTGATCCAGGCGAGGCGTAAAGATTTGTGTCGTGCAGTCATCAAGGGTACATGAGTGGGCCTTCGGATCCGAAAGCCCATATCGATTATGTTTCATTGAATGGTTCGCACCATGACACTTGTTGATGGCCCAGCATTGAAATCTGCAGCAATTTGCGAAAGGATTGCACTTCTGTCACGTTGATCGATCCTCTTCAGTCGTTGTTGGACCCATTCTTGCAGGATATTTTTCCGGCCGCAGTGATGTCGGAGATTTAATGTTTTACCGGATTTCTGATATTCAAGGTACACTCGTGAAATGGTAGGAGGGAAAAATCCCCACTTTTGCTACCTGAGAGATGCTATGTCCTATCGCTCGTGCTCCGACTGTAACACCACATTCAAACTCACTTGAATCTTGATAACCTGCCATTGTAGCAGCAGTAACCGATCTAACAACTGCGCCAGACACTTGTCTCATATAGGCGTAGCCGACCGCAGCGCCGTATTCTGCCTGTTTATACACACAACAAAGAAGTTTTGCATCACGTGGGGGTTCCAGAACCTCAACAGAAATTGGAATAGCGATCAACATAAACATCATTTCCGCCCTTTTTATTGCTCATGAAAACCACACGTTGCATGTTGCACCACCGTACAGCGAAACCTTCAGAGCTGGTGGTCCAGACTACTGTACACACCGGTATCTCTAATCCCCAGTAGCACGTCCTGTTGCATTGATGCTTGCCTGTATTCTTCGTGGCATACTATCCACAAGTTCATCAAGGCACTGTTCGTCCAGATTGTGCCGCTTCTCAACGGCGATTCGGCGTAGATCCCTCCGAGTGATTGGTGGGTCACGCTGTTCATAAACAGCCATTTTCAATTTATCCCAGGCATGTTCGGGAGTGTTCATGTCTGGAGAACATACTGGCTATTCTAGTCGAGAAATGTCGTTATCCTGAAGGAAATCATTCACTAGATATGCACGACGGGTGCACGAATTGTCGTCAATGAAGACGAATGCCTCGCCAATATGCTGCCGATATGGTTGCACTATCGGTCGGAGGATGGCATTTACATATCGTACAGCCGTTACGGCACCTTCCATGACCACCAGCGGCGTATGTCGGCCCCACATAACGCCACCCCAAAACAGCACGGAACCTCCACCTTGCTGCACTCTCTGGACAGTGTGTCTAAGGTGTTCAGCCTGACCGGGTTGCCTCCAAACACTTCTCCGACGATTGTCTGGTTGACGGCATACGAGACACTCATTAGTGAAGAGAACGTGATTCGAATCCTGAGCGGTTCAGTCTGCATGTTGTCGGGTCCATCTGTACCAGGCTGCATGGCGTCGTGGTTGCAAAGACGGACCTCGCCATGGTCATCGGGAGTGAAGTTGCGTATCATGCAGCCTATTGTGCACAGTTTGAGTCGTAACACGACGTCCTGTGGCTGCACGAAAAACATTATTCAACACGGTGGCCTTGCTGTCAGGGTTCCTCCGAGGCATAATCCAGTAGTAGCCCTTGGGCGGCCTGAGCGGGGTATGTCATCGACAGTTCCTGTTTCTCTGTATTCCTCCATGTTCGAAGAACATCACTTTGGTTTACTCAGAGACGCGTGGTCACTTCCCTTGTTGAGAGCCCTTCCTGATACAAACTAACAATGTGGACGCGCTCGAACCACGGTATTGATGGTCTAGACATGGTTGAACTACAGACAACACGAGTTCTTAGAACTCGGGTTATGTAAAACTTTTTTGAGATGTGTATATCTCTGTGTTTAAATATGCATGCCTATAGTAATTTCTTTGGCGCTTCAGTGTATTTCATCTGTTATCCTATGTTTCGTCACATTTACCTTCCTTAAACCTATGTTCGTCTGTCCAACATCAGCTTCTTTTAGAGATTCTACTCCTCTTCAGCTGGAAAGCTTACTTTGGTATTCCTTGCCGCAGTCTCCACATCTTTAGCGAAAAAATTAAACGGGTTCCTCATTCCTTAGTATTTGAGTACTCCATTTAATTCCATATTGATTCTTCCGAACGGTTCCCTCTAGCTTTAGTCTACTCTTGATCACTATTAAATTGTGATCCAAGTCTATTTCTGCACCTGGGTATGCCTTGCAGTCCAATATCAGATTTCGGAAGCTCTGTCTGACCCATAGTGCTCAGAGCCATTTGAACCATTTTGAAATCTAGGAATATGGAATCGATCTGAGATCCCTTGTCGACAGCACTCATTACTTCATGGGAATAAAGAACGATATTTTCTGAATCCGTGTTGGTTATGTATCAATAAGTCATTTTCTTCAAGGTGATTCATAATGTTCGAATACAGTACTTGCAACTGCAGTACATTTCTTGTCCTGTTAGATTCATGGCAGAACTATAAAGAGTTCAGTTCTGAGGATAATTATTCATAGAGTGAACATTTAATTGATTTTCGTGCCTAATAGAGAAGATTTGGTCAACTGGACAACTCCCGGATAATCAGCTACTATGAAATAAATTATAATAAGATAGTGGATTTTCCTGAACCTCAGTAACAGTCATGTATCTATGATTTTCAGAATACAGGACTGATTACGTTCACCAGTAAGTAGTAAAAGTGTCGTAATATGTTCGTTTAACTGCATCGTCGCACGTGGCACGCGGAAGCGATAGCATGTACCGCTTGCGTGAATGCCAGTTCACCGTATCACTTCTAAAAGGCAGCGTGACCTGATTCACAGCCAGTGCCTGTCAGGGAATTTGCCTTGCAGTTTCAGACTGAACATAAAGCCATAAATGTCCTGTTGTAAAAGAGACAGCTTAAGGACTTGCGTTGCTGACAGCAATTTGTATCAGACTATTTTCATCCGTTTTTTCTGTTGGAAGAGCTGTTGATATTTGTCAGCACTCGTAGTCGGCGCATTAGTATCATATTTGTAAACAGTATTTTTTATCCAGAATGAGATTTTCACTCTGCGGCGTAGTGTACGCTGATATGAAACTTCCTGGCAGATTAAAACTGTGTGCCGGTCCGAGACTCGAACTCGGGAAATTTGCTGTGTGGACAGGGCGTGAGTCGTGCTTGGGTAGCTCAGTTGGTAGAGCACTTGCTCGCAAAAAGCAAAGGTCCCGAGTTCGAGTCTCGGTCCGGCACACAGTTTTAATCTGCCAGGAAGTTTCATATCAGCGCACACTCCGCTGCAGAGTGAAAATCTCATTCTGGAAACATCCTTCAGGCTGTGGCTAAGCCATGTCTCCGCAATATCCTTTCTTTCAGGAGTCCTAGTTCTGCAAGGTTCGCAGGACAGCTTCTGTAGAGTTTGGAAGGTAGGAGACGAGGTACTGGCAGAAGTAAAGCTGTGAGGACGGGGCGTGAGTCGTGCTTGGGTAGCTCAGATGGTGGAGAACTTGCCCGCAAAAGTTCGAGTCTCGGTCCAGCACACAGTTTTAATCTGCCAGGAAGTTTCAGTATTTTTTATGTTTCACACGCCTGTTTTCAGTGAATTTCACGACACTGACATATGTATACATGATGTAACACCACTTACGGTACTGATGAAAGATACGTAATTTTATAAAGCGTAAGATCCGAAGATGGCACATAGCCGTTTCGAAATAGTTAACCTTGCTCTAATAAACGCTTTACTAGCGATCTTGGCATTTGAAAGCTTCTTCAAAGTTCATGCTATTGCAGATTACCCCCACGCTGCTGAATTGTATATTGAGGTACTGTTATTTATTTAAGTTTGTTTACGTGTGGTAGTTTACAGATAGAAATTTCTGCAAGGCCGGTCAGAGTGTATTCAAGAACCTGGGTGTACAATTAGAACCTCCGCAGCTCGAGGAAGAGAAAAATTTGTGTTTTGCGTGCGAGTTTTGGTCCTAGGAACTATTTTTTCGTTCTTTTCCACATGTTTATAACGTAAACAGCCATTCTTACTGTTGTTAAGGGTATGGGTTTCCAATACAGTGCGAAATGTTGTCGAAGTCCGGTTGAAAACTGGAGACGAAGCGCAGCTTCAGGTAAGATATGGATTAGGACAGATTTCAGCCATGACCGTTTCAAAAGAATCATCCCGGCGTTCGACTTAATACACATATAGGCAAATCACGAAAAACCTAAACCAGAATTGGGCGGACGGGGATCTGAACCAAGGTCCTCTTAAATACTAGTCGTGTGCCATCCCATTATACAGGGTGGTCCATTTATCGTGACCGGGCCAAATGTCTCACGAAATAAGCGCCAAACGAAAAAACTACAAAGAACGAAACTTGTCTAGCTTGAAGGGGGAAACCAGACGGCGCTATGGTTGGTCCGATAGATGGCGCTGCCATAGGTCCAACGGATATCAACTGCGTTTTTTTATATGGGAACCCCCATTTTTTATTACATATTCGTGTAGTACGTAAAGAAATGTGAATGTTTTAGTTGGACCAGTTTTTTTGCTTTGTGATAGATGGCGCTGTAATAGTCACAAACATATGGCTCACAATTATAGACGAACAGTTGGTAACATGTAGGTTTCTTAAATTAAAATATAGAACGTAGGCACGTTTGAACATTTTATTTAGCGTTGTTCCAATGTGATACATGAACCTGTGTGAACTTATCATTTCTCAGAACGCATGCTATTACAGCGTGATTACCTGTAAATACCACATTAATGCAATAAATGCTCAAAATGAAGTCCGTCAACCTCAATGCATTTGGCAATACGTGTAAAGACATTCCTCTCAACAGCGAGTAGTTTACCTTCCGTAATGTTCGGACATGCATTGACAATGAGCTGACGCATGTCGACAGGGGTTGTCGGTGGATCACGATAGCAAATATCCTTCAACTTTCCCCACAGAAAGAAATCCTGGGACGTCAGATCCGGTGAACGTGCGGGACATGGTATGGTGCTTCGACAACCAATCCACCTGTCATGAAATATGCTATTCAATACCGCTTCAACCGCACGCGAGCTATGTGCTTGACATCCATCATGTTGGAAGTACATCGCCATTCTGTCATGCAGTGAAACATCTTGTAGTAACATCGGTAGAACATTACGTAGGAAATCAGCATACATTGCACCATTTAGATTGCTATCGATAAAATGGGGGCCAATTATCCTTCCTCCCATAATGCCGCACCATACATTAACCCGCCAAGGTCGCTGATGTTCCACTTGCCGCAGCCATCGTAGATTTTCCGTTGCCCAATAGTGCATATTATGCCGGTTTACGTTAACGCTGTTGGTGAATGACGCTTCGTCGCTAAACAGAATACGTGCAAAAAATCTGTCATTCTCCTGTAATTTCTCTTGTGCCCAGTGGCAGAACTGTACACGACGTTCAAAGTCGTCGCCATGCAATTCCTGGTGCATAGAAATATGGTACGGGTGCAATCGATGCTGATGCATTCTCAACACCGACGTTTTTGAGATTCCCGATTATCGCGCAATTTGTCTGCTTCTGATGTGCGGATTAGCCGCTATAGTAGCTAAAACACCTACTTGGGCATCATCATTTGTTGCAGGTCGTGGTTGACGTTTCACATGAGTCTGAACACTTCCTGTTTCCTTACATAATGTAACTATTTGGCGAACGGTCCGGACACTTGGATGATGTCGTCCAGGATACCGAGCAGCATACATAGCACACGCCCGTTGGGCATTTTGATCACAGTTGCCACACATCAACACGATATCGACCTTTTCCGCAATTGATAAACGGTCCATTTTAACACGGGTAATGTATCACGAAGCAAATACCGTCCGCACGGGCGGAATGTTACATGATACCACGTACTTATACGTTTGTGACTATTACAGCGCCATCTATCACAAAGCAAAAAAAGTAGTCCAACTAAAACATTCATATTTCTTTACGTACTACACGAATATGTATTAAAAATTGGGGGTTCCTATTTGAAGAAAAACGCAGTTGATATTCGTTTGACCGATGGCAGCGCCATCTAGGGGGCCAACCATAGCGCCATCTGGTTTCCCCCTTCAAGATAGACGAGTTTCGTTTTTGTAGTTTTTTCGTTTGATGCTTATTTCGTGAGTTATTTGGCCCGGTCACTATCAATGGACCACCCTGTATAAAAGTCATATACGTATCTGCCTGTAGTGAATGGGGGGGGGGAGGGGGGCGGGTTTCTTGGCTTGCCAAAATCTGTTTCTGTTGTGACGACGTACAAGTAATGTTTATTGAATGCTAGGCATGGGACAAGTTACAGAAAGTACAAATGTAATACACAGAGCCAAGTCCAGGCGTAGCGTTCAGTAAACAGGAAGCAAGAGTCAGACCAACACAAAACTCTGTTACGAGTCTGTGAGATGGGCAAAAATTCGCCCTTTGTGTTGCTGCCGGAGCGTAGCAAAATACCCTCCAGCGATCATTTAGACGTAGCTGCTAATACCATTCGACTTTGTTCTCATAATTCTTAATGGAGGGCGACGCAGTTTAACCTTGTGGCACTTACTGCTAGTCATTTTCATGTGTTTAGAATTTACTTGTATGTTTTAACTTTTGCATACACGCGGAACGCTTACGCTCCTGACAGTAAGGCTACTGGCCTCCTGTGGCATCCTCTTTCGTCATCCACCCGACCTAGTCCACAGATTGGTGGATTTTCTGATGTTCTTGTCATCTGATCCAGGTGATAAGTATTCCTCCTGAAACTTTCGAGAATCTCAAGCTCATCTGCAGTTTGAACTCGTAAATGTCACGGGACGTGTAGACTGTGTTGCGCCATATTTTGCTGAGCTTCTAGCCTCTGTAAATCTGTCTGCCGCATTGCCTCATGCAGTACTTCCATTTTCCGTACGTCCATCTTCTAATGGATAATGAAACAGCAGCTGTTTTATTTACGTGAAGCAACAATAACACCATCAGCTGTGTTTCTCAGTTTAATTTTAATGTAGCGGTTTCCGTGATACAATCAACCTTTTTTACGCTACTCTGCGACTTAGGGCGATCAGGTTTTAAATGGGCACCATCACTTTGAATTCTTGTGGAATTAGGTCAATAATTGCCAATGCCGGATCAGTAAACAGATGTTACAGCGCTTCGTGACAACGATATAAACTTGTTGATGTTAAAAATTGCGGGATGGAGAAGGACAATGAATGAAATAAAAAACGGAAAATGAAGAAATGCGTAAAGTGTACCTACTGCAGGATAAAGGAATTAGGGGTCGATATTGCAGAAGACTATGTGCTGACTTATAAAGCCGAGTAACTAGTGAAAGTACTGAAAAAGAACGGAAAGCATTAGCTGTTGCATTCACAATGTTCCATTTTAAACACTTAGTAACAGACGTAAAATGAAGAATAAGAGAGGTCTTAAGATATGGAATAACGAAATGGCAACTGTCATAGGGGAGAAAAAGAAAGCTTATATATACACTCCTGGAAACTGAAATAACAACACCGTGAATTCATTGTCCCAGGAAGGGGAAACTTTATTGACACATTCCTGGGGTCAGATACATCACATGATCACACTGACAGAACCACACGCACATAGACACAGGCAACAGAGCATGCACAATGTCGGCACTAGTACAGTGTATATCCACCTTTCGCAGCAATGCAGGCTGCTATTCTCCCATGGAGACGATCGTAGAGATGCTGAATGTAGTCCTGTGGAACGGCTTGCCATGCCATTTCCACCTGGCGCCTCAGTTGGACCAGCGTTCGTGCTGGACGTGCAGACCGCGTGAGACGACGCTTCATCCAGTCCCAAACATGCTCAATGGGGGACAGATCCGGAGATCTTGCTGGCCAGGGTAGTTGACTTACACCTTCTAGAGCACGTTGGGTGGCACGGGATACATGCGGACGTGCATTGTCCTGTTGGAACAGCAAGTTCCCTTGCCGGTCTAGGAATGGTAGAACGATGGGTTCGATGACGGTTTGGATGTACCGTGCACTATTCAGTGTCCCCTCGACGATCACCAGTGGTGTACGGCCAGTGTAGGAGATCGCTCCCCACACCATGACGCCGGGTGTTGGCCCTGTGTGCCTCGGTCGTATGCAGTCCTGATTGTGGCGCTCACCTGCACGGCGCCAAACACGCATACGACCATCATTGGCACCAAGGCAGAAGCGACTCTCATCGCTGAAGACGACACGTCTCCATTCGTCCCTCCATTCACGCCTGTCGCGACACCACTGGAGGCGGGCTGCACGATGTTGGGGTGTGAGCGGAAGACGGCCTAACGGTGTGTGGGACCGTAGCCCAGCTTCATGGAGACGGTTGCGAATGGTCCTCGCCGATACCCCAGGAGCAACAGTGTCCCTAATTTGCTGGGAAGTGGCGGTGCGGTCCCCTACGGCACTGCGTAGGATCCTACGGTCTTGGCGTGCATCCGTGCGTCGCTGCGGTCCGGTCCCAGGTCGACAGGCACGTGCACCTTCCGCCGACCACTGGCGACAACATCGATGTACTGTGGAGACCTCACGCCCCATGTGTTGAGCAATTCGGCGGTACGTCCACCCGGCCTCCCGCATGCCCACTATACGCCCTCGCTCAAAGTCCGTCAACTGCACATACGGTTCACGTCCACGCTGTCGCGGCATGCTACCAGTGTTAAAGACTGCGATGGAGCTCCGTATGCCACGGCAAACTGGCTGACACTGACGGCGGCGGTGCACAAATGCTGTGCAGCTAGCGCCATTCGACGGCCAACACCGCGGTTCCTGGTGTGTCCGCTGTGCCGTGCGTGTGATCATTGCTTGTACAGCCCTCTCGCAGTGTCCGGAGCAAGTATGGTGGGTCTGACACACCGGTGTCAATGTGTTCTTTTTTCCATTTCCAGGAGTGTATTTACAAAGAAAAACGATTATCGATAACAGTAAATAAAATAAAAAGAGAAACACATTAAGGAAAGTTCTCAGATGGTGTAAGTAGCGAGAAGCTGGGAGTGACAAGGTGTCAGGATTCAGAAAGTTACATTCGAGCCAGAAAAGACCATCTATTTATAAAAAAAGGTTCTGCAAATATTTATGTATTTCTTTCAAATGGCTCTAAGCACTATGGGACTTATATCTGAGGGCATCAGTCCCCTAGACTTAGAACTACTTAAACCTAACGACATCACATACATCCATGCCCGAGGCAGGATTCGAACCTGCGATCGTAGCAGCAGCGCGGTTCCGGACTGAAGCGCCTAGAACCGCTCGGACACAAGGGGGGGGGGGCTATGTATTTCTTTAATATACCTTTGGTATGTCTGAGAGACTTACCTAAAATAAAGTGAAAGGACAATACAGTTTTTTAATTAGACATTGAACAATTTAACTTAGGATAACCAACTGCTAAGTTTAATCTCTTCGGTAGTTTTGTTCCAAGTTAGATTAAACAAGCACAAATGAACTAAAACCGAAAATAAACAGTTCTATTACCAAATACACCCATCAAAAAAGGTTTTGCATCACCTCACTACCGAGAATTCCGGAACCTGTACAGAAAATTGGAATAGACATCAACATAAACATCATTTCCGCCCTTTTTATTGCTCATGAAAACCACACGTTGTATGTTATACCACCATACAGCGAGACCTTCAGAGCTGGTGGTCCAGATTGCTGTACACACCGGAACCTCTAATACACAGTTGCACGTCCTCTAGCGTTGGTGTATGCCTGTATTCTTCGTGGCATGCTATCCACAACTTCATCAAGGCACTGTTGGTCCAGATTGTCCCGCTCCTCAACGGCGATTCGGCGTAGATCCCTCCGACTGATTGGTGGGTTACGTCGTCCATAAACAGTCCTTTTCAACCTAGGCATGTTTGATAGGGTTCATGTCTGCAGAACATGCTGGCCACTCTAGTCTAACGATGTCGTTATCCTGAAGGAAGTTATTCACAAGATGCGCACGACGGGTGCGCTAATTGTCGTCCATGAAGACAAATTCCTCGCCAATATGCTGCCGATATGGTTGCACTATCGGTCAAAGGATGGCAATCACGTATCGTACAGCCGTTACGGCGCCGCTCCATGACCACCAGTGGCGTACATCGGCCCCACATAATGCCACCCCAAAACAGCAGGAAACCTCCACCTTGCTGCACTCGCTGGACAGCGTTTCTAAAGCGTTCAGCCTGACAGGGTTGCCTCCAAACACGTCTCCGACGATTGTCTGGCTGAAGGCATATGCGACACATCGGTGAAGAGAACGTGATTCCAATCCTGACCGGTTCATTCGGCATGTTTTAGGGTCCAACTGTACCGCGCTGCATGGTGTTGTGGTTGCAAAGATGGACCTCGTCATGGACGTCGGGAGTGAAGTTGCGCATCATGCAGCCTATTGCGTACAGTTTGAGTCGTAACACGACGTCCTGTGGCTGCACGAAAAGCATTATTGAACGTGGTGACGTTGCTGTCAGGGTTCCTCCGAGCCATAATCCTTAGGTAGCGGTCATCCACTGCAGTAGTAGCCCTTGGGCGGCCTGAGCGAGGCTTGTCATGACAGTTCCTGTCTCTCTGTATCTCCTCCATGTACGAACAACATCTCTTTGTTTTACTCTGAGATGCCTGGACACTTCCCTTGTTGAGAGTCCTGCCTGGCACAAAGTAACAATGCGGACGCGATCGAACCGCGTTATTGACCGTCTAGGCATGGTTGAACTGCACACAACACGAGCCGTGTACCTCCTTCTTGGTGGAATGACTGGAACTGATCGGGTGTCTGACCCCCTCCGTCTAATAGGCGCTGCTCATGCATGGTTGTTGACATATTTGGGCGAGTTTAATCATATCTCTGAACAGTCAAAAGGATTGTGTCTGTGACACAATATCCACAGTCAACATCTGTCTTCAGGAGTTCGGGTGATGCGAAACTTTTCTTAATGTCTGTATTATATACCAATAAAACTGACATGAATGGACGTTTACCTATGAGCTGAGTCACTGTTGAACACTCTAATACAAATTGGCAACGAAAAAAGATGTTTAATTAAAATATTAATAAAATACCAAGGCTTCAACGACAAGTAACATATTTAATCCCGGGCGTGGCACGGATAGCGTAAATAATACTCCTAAATTGCAAAATGAGCTCGTACCAATGAACAGGAATATTTGCGAGCTGAACAGACAGATCATTAGCGATGTACATGGCTTGATTCCAAATTGCTCCAAGAAGATATATAAATAAAACTTGAACCAGAACGCCCACATAGCTTCAGTTAAACCGAAAAATTGAACATGCCTTTATGCTGAGTTCACATTAGAGGAAACACTCGAAATATTCATAAATTACTAATAGAGCACAAGGGCAACAGAAAGAAATAAGCGTGAAAGAGGCAAGTTTATCAACATAACTACCGGTACACGCCTCTTAATGACACTCGAGTTAACTGCAGCCGAAAATACACAGTATAAGAGCGCCGAGCCACTGCAAATAACTTCACATAAATTGTCGTACATTCAGTACGTTAAGGTTCTCACCAAACGAGCCCATGTGGCTCAACCAGCTCACCCTACCTGCAATTTCTGCAGACAGGACACAGCAGGCACAGTGCTAAGAGCTCTTCCATCATATTCGAGAGTCGTATTTCTCAGGTATGTAAATAACAGACTGGTATTGTAAACTTTCGGTTGCCTGCAGCCTCCATGTCTCACTTAAGCGCCAGGAGCAACTGCCGGATGGGCATCCTTTTCTTATCGGTCAGCAACAAGCAGGCCGTTGCTTAGCTACAGGCAAAGAGACTGAATCGTGCTTTCGACTGCACGGATTAGATTTGTTATTAATATCGACTACGCCCTAAATGATAGATAAAATAATAAACTATAAACTAATGAAATATCCGAATAAGATGGGGGAAGGATACAGCTAATATTAACCAAGCCATTGCAAGGGCTTACGGTGCAGTGGAAAACGGGAAGTATTAGTAGAAAAGGTGATAGACGTACCTTACTCGTTTAATCTTTTGACGTTCAAAGAAGTTGATGTAGCACTGTCAAGAATAAAAATAGAAAGGCGACCAGGGCGACCAGGAAGAATTGAATAAACACTGGGGCTACAAAATATGGAAGTACCTTACTAAAATTACGGATGCTTTTCCCGTTTAATATGCCCTGTGAGAATGAATATACAGGGTGTTAGGGGTATAGGTGCAGATATTTCTGTTGATGATTAAGGTCAGTGGACTGAAGAACATTACATCAGTATTTACTTAATTTGCAGACTAATTAGTTATTAGAGGTAGTATGTTTTTTGATTGGTTAGTGCCACCAAGCACAACTGGCATAAGCCAGCCGCTGACGTTTATTTTCCCCTGATCAGCAGGGCTGGTATTGAGTGGGGACACACGTACGCAAAACGGTTTGTAGTCCATTTTGTGACACAGTTACAACCGTACAGAAAACATCAGCAGGTACCTACGTGATGTGTTTACGGGAGAACTGTAAGGCGCAGAGGAAAAACAACTAACACACTGAAGTGGGTACATATTCCGGTACCTATGATCACAATATCTGAACCTGTACCCCTATTATCCGGTCTATCACGTGCAAGCGGATGTGCAGTTAGCATCCCTTATTTTTAAAAAATGAAGATGGAATAACTGTGATAAATATAGAAGGATAATTTTGATAGGCCTAGCTTATAAGATAAATGCTAAAATGATTTGTAAGAGACTACAAGTTGTAAATGAAATTCTCGATTCGGAAGAACAGAACAATTTCAGGAATTATAGGTTGTACAGTGGCAGTGCGTTTATTACGAAACAGTTAATAGAGAAAAGGTCAGAATTTAATATGGGGACGCATATAGCTTTGTAGACTACGGTATGTAAGAGCCTACGAGGGTGTAAGAAGAACAATACTAATGTAGGATATTATACAGTATAACAGAAGGAGGGTGATTAACTTCGGTAAAGTTCAGAAGAGTACTATGATGAAAGGCCAGTTGCAGCACGAAAAATATAAGTAAGTATACCTGCGCCAATCCGTCAAGGACCATAAAGTTAACTATAGACTATGTAATAGTGCAAAAACAGCGGTAATTGAGGTACAAGATGAAAGAGTAAAAAGAGGCGTAGAGTGTGGCTCCGATCAGTCTATAGCTATAAGAAAAAGTACCTCCACAGCTGTATCTTGAGAATGTCTTTATTCTGTCACACGACTAGTTTCGGCGCACATTACCGCCATCCTCAGGCCGCACCACTGCCAAAAGGCTATTTGACCTCCTTGCCACATTTATTGTGTTGGAGACAACACGGTGTCGAGTATAGACTCCTGAAGAAAGCTAGCCCACGTGTGGTAGTAACAAGGATCCAACAGTAAATGGGAAGAAAGTCAAATATTCTGTTGGCAGTCGTGGGGCGTGAAGATGGCGGTAATGTGCGCCGAAACTGGTCGTTTGCTAGAATAAATACATATGAAATGTAACGTCCTCTGTTCAAAGTGCCGTCAATGCGAACAAGAGGTGACCGAGACGTGTGCCCATTGGCACCCCATACCATCACGCCGGGTGCTACGCCAGTATGGCGATGACGAATACACGCTTCCAATGTGCGTTCACCGCGAAGTCGCCAAACACGGATGCGACCATCATGATGCTGTAAACAGAACCTGGATTCATCAGAAAAAAAATGACGTTTTGCCATTCGTGCACCCAGGTTCCTCGTTGAGTACACCGTCGCAGGCGCTCCTGTCTGTGATGCAGCGTCAAGGGTAACCGCAGCCATGGTCTCCGAGCTGATAGCCCATGCTGCTGCAAACGTCGTCGAACTGTTCGTGCAGATGGTTGTTGTCTTGCAAACGTCCCCACCTGTTGACTCAGGGATCGAGATGTGGCTGCATTATCCGTTACAGCCATGTGGATAAGATGCCTGTCATCTTGACTGCTAGTGATACGAGGCCGTTTGGATCCAGCACGGCGTTCCGTATTACCCTCCTGAACCCACCGATTCCATATTCTGCTATCAGTCATTGGATCTCGACCAACGCGAGCAGCAATGTCGCGATAGGATAAACCGGGATCGCGGTACGCTACAATCCGACCTTTATCAAAGTCGGAAACGTGGTGGTACGCATTTCCCCTCCTTACACGAGGCACCACAACAACGTTTCACCAGGCAACGCCAGTCAACTGCTGTTTGTGTATGAGAAATCGGTGGAAAATTTTACTCATGTCAGGACGTTGTAGGTGTCGCCACCGGCGCCATCCTTATGTGAATGCTCTGAAAAGCTAATCATTTGCATATCACAGCATCTTCTTGCTGCCGGTACAATTCGCGTCTGTAGCACGCCATCTTCGTGATGTAGCAATTTTAATGGCCAGTAATGTAAAACCCTAAAGAATGGAGTTAGTGCGGAAATAATAATAAAGTTTTATAAAACTATGGCTCTGACGTCCGTGCTGTATGGAAGTGAAACCCAAGTTCTCACCAAGAGGAATAACAGCAAAATACAGGCAGCTGAAATGAAATTTTTCAGAACAGTGGGAGGTTACACACGTCAAGGCCGGATAAAGAATGAACAAATTAGAGTAGAACTGGAAGCTAAAGGGATGAACAATACAATAGAGAAACAGAGAAAGTGGTTGAAAGATCATGCGAGCAGAATGACTGATGAAACAACTGTTGAGATACAGACCAAGAGGAAGAAGAAACCTGGGTAGGCCCAAAATGAGATGGATTCAACAATAACCTTTGAAGATGGAACGCAGTAAGCGTAATCCATGGAAATGAAGAGGAAGATCATGATGATTGTGTACTTACTCAAAAGTGTTTGGGGATCAGTTTTTTACTAAATGTATGTGCTTTACAGCAACGTTACATGGCTGATCACTATGATTTCATAAGCCATTTAATAAGCCAACAAATGACGTCGTGTATTGCCCTCACCAATGCCGCCAAACACAACCATCGCTGTGCTCGTACATAGACTGCATTCAAATAAATTTCACTTTTCGTCGTAAATCTTAGACTAAAGACAGACTGTAATTGCGTGAACATAGGCATCACACACTTCCACTGGTTGCTTTTGTAGCTCGTTTGCATCTGCAAATTTATGCGTTTTACACGATTACGTCACATCATCGTCTTCGCTACACTGCCATCTAGTGATCGAATGACAAATATTTTTGTTGTTTCAGTATTTCTCTTTGTTTCACTCACTGGTCTTTTGGAATTCTAAGTCATGGGTGTTTATGATAAAGTGTGCCAGGATTCAGCTGCTGTTAGTGTTTTTCTGTTGTTTCTGAGACCTGGTGTAATCAGTACGATCTGGAGACCAATCGACTGTCAGTGACATGATGTTCGTCGTCTTCCCGCATCTCAAAAAAAGTTAGCTGAAAAAATCTAAGATTAATATGATGTTGAATCCTTTTTCGACAGCAAGGGCTTGATCCATCATGAATTTCTACGCTTGGGAGGTGGGGAAGGCGACTAACTCCATCCCACTGACTGTCACTTGAACTCCGGACTATCTTGGCAGCATCCAGTCTCATCTCCTGTAATGATGCGAATATCCAGCAATGCGTGACCCCAGAGCTTCGAGCGATTCCACAAGAAGCGCTTGCTGATAGTTTACAACAGCTTGACAACCGGTGTCAGAAGTGTGTTGTAGTTAGTGGCGATTATTTTGAAGGACAATAAAGATCTGTTTTGTTTTCTTTATTTTCTGGAACCATTCACAGGATTTTTCAGATGCACCTTGTACTTTTTAGAGGCTTAGGAACTGTTGATGTCGTGGAAAGAAAGAAAACGTGTCGCTGTGCACTCTTAGCCGATCGTTTCATGCCTAAGATCCCCAGCCAACAAGAACCTGTGCACAAGGCTACGTAACTTGCCCGCACGCAAGCCCGCTCTGCTACAGCCCCTGCCCTCCCCAGCAGAGGACGCAGTAATGCCCGTGGGGCTTATAGCGTAATGCCCCATCAGCGTATTGGCGCACCTGAGCAGCCATGGCAGAGAGGACACGCGTCGCTTGAGGAGGCCACAAGCAGTGCATATACTATGTTTCTCGTGCATCTGCTCACCATCATGTTTAGTTCCTTTTACTACGTTTTTTATTAATTTTTTCATGCCATTATTTTATCTGGTATGATTACATCTTCTGCGACTCTCTCTCACATCTAACATGATATTCTTAATTATCTTTACATATAACATTTTGCTGTGCGTAGAAAATTCTGTATCGAATATTTTGAAACATTACTTCACATCTTCACACCCAACGCTCTAAATGCTTAACAATTCGGATACTACGAAGTTACTAAAAATTAAAAAAGTCCAAAAATTGAAATATTTCGGCCAATAATTTATACAAATGATTTAACTGAATATGTAAACGACACCAGAACCAGAAAGCAATAGACAGAATACGAGCGATCAACGACTCCTGAAATAAAAAATTACTTAATAAGCACAGAAATCAGACACTTGTAAAGTTATGAAACTCAGTACATCTAATGCAGCTGAATGCATTGCGGCATTCAAAGTAGGATAACTAAGAAATTTGGAGAAAAAAAAGAGAGAACAATCTTATAATAACTTTTGGCCGAAAACAGATGAAACACCAAATACTCGTACATGTAAGATACAACAATAATTTTTACAAGATAACTTCGATAAAATTTGTGTTGTCCAATGTTTACGTCACGGTTTAAAACGGCCTTTATTACGGTGGTACTATTATACACACATCTTTACGGAAACATCCCACAACTCTCAGACTCATACCGATAGATGCGTTCTAACGGCTTTGGACGACTATTTAAGTGCGAAGTAAATATACTAACTTCCACTTCCTTTACGAGATGACTTACTTGACATTCTCGGCCGACTATCCTTGCTGGTTAGCCTGCTGCTGCAAAATCACTTTCTTTTCCGAAGTATGCTGCTAGGTACAAGAATTTCTTAAGACTCTCTCCACTTATAAAAATAAGTAAACATACTAATTTCATTTGCTTCAACTAACAACGTATATTTGAACTTCAGACTTATTGCAAATCTCACTCTTCACGTAAATATACAGTGTGTCCCAGCTATCTTGTCCACCCAAAATATCTCTGGAACAATAACAGCTATTGGAAAACGACTTTCACCGGTATCAATGTAGGGCTGGGGCCTATGAATGTACATATTTGGAAACATTCTAAAACGAAAGCATATGTGTTTTTTAACACAAACTTACGTTTTTTTAAATGGACCTCCTATATTTTTTCTTCAGCAATCCATAGCATGACAAAGCACATACACAATGGCGTTGATTGCATCGCAATATTCCCATTAGATCCCGAGATATTGAGACGCGAAGTTGACGCTTGAAACACCCGACATGCGCTGCTAGCGCACGTCCTGAGGCTCAGGCGTGAACCCCATGCTGCCCGTAATCGCAGCAGGATTGCAGCAGACCGTATTATTCGTTTCGGACCTCTTGATAAGTATGGAAGTGTGATTACGCATGTCAATCACATCGCGATTACGGGCAGCATGGGGTTCACGCCTGAGCCTCAGGACGTGCGCTAGCAGCGCATGTCGGGTGTTTCAGGCGTCATATTCGCGTCTTAATATCTCGGGATGTAATGGGAATATTGCGACGCAATCAACGCCATTGTGCATATGCTTTGTCATGCTATGGATTGCTGAAGAAAAAATATAGGAGGTCCATTTAAAAAAACATAAGTTTGTGTTAAAAAACACATATGCTTTTGTTTTAGAATGTTTCCAAATATGTACATTCATGGGCCCCAGCCCTACATTGATACCGGTGAAAGTCGTTTTCCAATAGCTGTTATTGCTCCAGAGATATTTTGGGTGAACAAGATAGCTGGAACACCCTGTATACTGCTTAGTAAGTCTCTCGTGTCTCCAAATGTCAGAAACAAACTAATTTACATATAAGAGAAAGGTAGCTTAAACACCTTGTCCATTCTCAACATGAATCAGATTGCACGTCTTCCCTTCAGCAAAGTTAAGACAAGAGTTCTTTTTTTCATTTTTCATCTGTTTTTGTTATTATAACAATGGTCACTGACACAATTAGCACAGAATAACATAGAAGCTCCATGGTTCTTCCGTATACTTTCACTAAAACATCCATGGATCGCCCGACAAGTACTTGTCGTTGCCGTTCGACCGTCGCGTCTACATTCTTCTCGTGACTGAATTTCAAACCTGCACACACAAACATATGACCCGCGGTAGGTAGGAATCTATCATCCCACACTCACATCTAAAATATCGTGTGTTCGAAACGGTACAAGGCAGAGTGATTCCAGAATTTACACCGAAATTCTCGAAACACTACATATCCCCCGCCCCCCCTCTCAGATCGGACATGCGATATTTTACAAACAATCATTAAGTAAATAACGTCACTCATAACAACATTTCATATCATAACAATATGCTTTTCTTATACATGTTTATATATACATCTTTCACTTCAACAACAATCTGGTTTTTTTTTTCTAGGACAATTTTGAGCTGAGCGATTCTTTATTCTGTTCTTACTTTACTTTGATATTAAGATATGAGCAGTCACTTGAGGTTCTAAACAGCTCTTCTAATATTTAAGAATTGTGTGGACTCTTTTTTTTCTATGCTTCCAATCGTAAACTCCAGGTGTTCATGACACATGAGTAATATACTTTCCGTTCTCATTTTTTGCACTACTTTTCATTAGTATATACTATTTTTACTATTTTTTGTAGTTTGGAGGATCTCTGGGCAAAATGAAAGCGTTCTTTTTGACACTCGTAAACTTACATGAAACGTAACAATGCTAGTTGTGCATATGATTCAAACTTTCCAGAATAATCGCTATAAAATTTGTGACCTTTGTCACGATACTGTCCTCTTCTCCTTGGATCAGTACCTATACCTTGCTACCATTCTGGTAGGTACGCCCCTTATAAAAAATCCCTATTTTGTAGGCCATTGGTCGTCCTATCTCCACGTAGGTACGCCTGCCCCTTATACTTTGTGAATGCTGGGTACGTGTCCCTTATCCTTCCTGAGTAGGCATCATGATTCATTACACTAGTATACATACCTATATATATTCTCTGGTAAAATGAAAATCTATTTTATACTTTGCAGTCTCTTTTTAACGCTTCATTTACTCCCTAGAGTCCTTCTCTACTTGTGAACTTCTATACTCTTAGTAGATACTATGTCTATATATATTATTCAGATCCCACTATACTACAGTTCGTCAGAGTATTTATTAAACTGACATTTCCTAATGATCAGCATGACTGATGCCACTCCTGCTTTCTTTTTCTTTCTTTGTTCACGTCTCTTTCTTGTCTATCTCCTGCTCATTATTGCCTTATAATTATCCCACAACTCACCTGGTTTTGTCTCCCTCTATGCGCATGAGTACTTTGCCACTATTCGTCATAGTTTTTACATATAAAACGATGTAGAACCGTCATAGTTCTTATTTACATATGCTATGTGAAATCTTCATAGTTTATATTCCCTACAATATTCTTTCCCCTACAATACCTGGCGATTCTCACATCGTGACAGGCTTTTTAGTCTGTAATTTCAATGTTTGTGTCTAAATGTATTTTTGTGTGTATGCGGATGTGTGTTCGTGTAGTCTGATTCTTCGGTCTTCTTATCTAAAGATAACATGTAGGTTATTAGAAATCACGGAAACAAGGAAGGACTTCAGCGATAGAAGTTTGTGAATGTGGAAAGAGGAAAAAATAGATAGGTCCCCAAATGAGAAGTAAGAAAGGAAAAAAAAGATATGGTTGCTAAGATCTAAGAAGAGAAGGAAGATAGCCCCAAAGACAGGAAAGCCTTCCCACCCCTTTCCCCAGGATCCCTGCCCCTCAGGTACTTCAGTGAGACGCCAGAGGAGGTTTGGTGTTAAATCGTCTCCTATAGAACGGACATTCCCACCTTCACCCTTGAGGTCCCTGAAGGAAATCTTTACAACATTATGGAAACGGCAAATCGTGAAGAATCAGTCACACTTGTTTGCGAGGGTTGTCTTAAAAGTGTGATGTGTGTTTTGTGTTAGCCATGATTTATTTGCTCTTGTAAACCATGCTTTTATTTACAATACCCACCCCTTCCAATACCTATACAAACCCTCCCATTTTCATCACATCTCATAAAAGGTATAAAATACCCTATACACACTAGGAAATTTATACACTATGGAATCACAGTTGTTTAATTATTCACCTCATATTATATGATGCATAGATATAATACTCTATTCATTTTATTTTATGTCGATATCACTTTCTTTGTTATTCTGTGATTCTCCTAAGTTTTCTTTATCTTGTAGTCGTGTCCAGTTTTCTAAGTACTATGATTATAGGATAGTTTAAGATGTTAGGAATAGATAACAGAATAGTTGAAGATTTAAAGCAATTCGTTGCAGGAAAACTATTTTGGAAGAAACACAGAAAACAACTCGGTATCCGACGGTCGTCATTCCGCCCGTTAACTCAGAATGTTAACATCCCTGGGGGATACATGCAACTTTACGTCTTTTACATTGTACTTCCCTTTCTCTGACCCAGTTGTAGGAACTACTAAAAATAACGTCTTAGGATGGATCACTGTTTGTACCCGGTATGATTCTTCACATTTCTGGAAAAAATTATGAGCCTCCTTCCTTAGTGTCGAGCTTTGAAGATGTTATTTTATAAGAACCAGGTCATCGACTTAGTATTGAGGTTCCACAGCCTTTTCATTATGCTTACTTACTCTTTGTTGTGCTTTTTCAACTAAGTCCATAGAAACTATTTTCTGATTCACTTCGTAATCAATACTCGGTTGTTCAGGCCAATTAAAACATTTAATTAGAGGTTCTCCTGTAAAAGGTTAACCTATAACTTCTAAAGGCGTCAATGCAGTCGATAGGTATGGTAATTCATTTAGGATGAGTTCAAAGTTCTTAATATTTGTTGCCCACAGAATATGTTTCTCATGACAGCAAGTACGGCATAATTTTCCAATTTCCTTCATTACTCGTTCACACGGGTTTGATGATGGGTTATAATTGGATATTAACACCTGACGAATACCTTCCCATGCTAGGAATTCCCTAAAGTGGTTACTTACAAATTGTGGTCCATTATCTGTAAGAAACCGTTTTGATTTACCTACTTCTAGGAAGTATTGTTGTAAACAGTGTATAAATGTTGGCGTATTTGCTTTTTTAATAGGATATAGTTTAACATACTTTGACCAGCACTCTATGATGACCAAAATGTATGATATTCCTCACTTTCCTTTCGGAACTGGTCCAAAAATATCTGCCGCTGTGAGATCGTGCAATGGCTTAGGAATAATAGGATACATTTTGTATTTTACGTGAGTATTATTCTCTTTCACTTTGTGGCAAATTTCACAGGTTCTTATCAAAGATGTTATTCTATGCTCTAGTTTCTTGAAATAATAAAACTTATTCATATGGGCTATACACTTTTTGATTCCGAAGTGTCCATATCCTGCTGGATATGTCCTGTTATTCTTTAAGCCATTTCTTTTACTCTGATGTTCGAATATTCTGCTGACATAAAATTAATGCCAAAAATAACGCCGGGTCCTTCCGTACGTTTTAATTCTTCCATTCCTGTGGGTAGCCTAGACAAAGCATCAGGTACAATATTTTCGGAACCTATTACATATTGTATCCTAATATCATATTCCTGTAGGAAAAGCATCCTTCGCATTAACCTACTGTGTAATAAGCGACTACTAATTAGGAAGGATAAAGCTTGACGATCTGTATAAACATGGATTTTGGATCCCCATAATAGTGTTTGAAATTTTTGAATGGTCCATACAATTGCCAGTAGTTCCTTTTCTGTAGCCGTGTTATTTCATTCATTCTTATTTAGACTACGGCTAGCAAAAGCTATGGTTCGGTGTTCTACATTATTTAGATCCCATTCTCCTTGGAAAAGTTCGGCAGCCACGCCGTAATCAGATGCATCTGTCGACAATTTAAATGGTTCGCCCATAACCGGATGATGTAATATGAGTGATTCAACAAGTATTTTTATAACATTTTCAAATGCATCATTTGCACCTTGATCCCAAATCCACGGCACTCCATTTCTTAGTAGAAGTAAAATTCTTGGGTGATTTAATTCTTGCCCTCTTACGTACCGTCTATAGTATCCGGCCATGCCTATAAATCGTTTTAATTGTCTTACGTTTTGGGTGTGGACATTCTTTGATGGCTTGTAAGCGTTCTGTATCCGGTATAATTCCCTCTACCCCTACAATATGACATAAGAACTTAAGTTCTTGTCGCGCAAAGTACGATTTGGATAGCTTTACCGTAATACCTTTGTCTTTAAATTTTTTCAAAGTCGTCTACATATATTACCAACTCTTTCAATAACTCTCTCCTTAGTGCCTCATCTAACGCACGTATAAATACGGACACAGAGATATTAAGTCCAAATGGCAATACATTGAATTGATATGATTTACCATCAAACAAAAATGCTGTATATTTTTTAGATTCTGGATGTAACTTTATTTTCCAGTGTCCTGCAGTCAAATCCATTGTGCCAAAGAACCTTGCCTTTCCAAATTTGGATAACAATTCGCCAATATTAATCGGTCTGTCTCTTTCTGTCTCTATATGTCTATTCAATGTAAAAGCGTCCAACGCTAATCGTACTCCCCCTGTATCTTTTTTCACCGAGACCAGAGGATTATTCATTACGCTGAAACGTCGTTCTATAATATTGTTATCAATCATTTTGTTGATTTCATCCCTAACTGCTTCATTCAAACTTACTGGTATTGGATACGGTTTGCAAAAGAATGGGGTGTCATCTTTGATTTTGAACTTACAGATGTTGTCGCTGATATTACCTGGAAGATCGGAAAACACTACTTCGTATTTCATTAAAACTTTATATAAATCTCGTCTTTGTTGTTCGGATAATATTTGAGTTTCATTAACTTTGCCTTGTATATCAGTTCGATGTACTTCTTGATATACATTATCGATCTTTGGTGACAACTGTTCTGTAGCTGTTAATCGCAGACACTGACACTCAGTTGTTTGTTTTCCAATGTAGCTATCTATCACAAATGGTGTCCAGCATTTATTATCTCCTTTACCAAAACAAATAAGATTTTCATCAAAGTTTATGGTTACTTTAAACACTAATAATCAATCTAAAGCAAACAATATATCTCTAATAATATTCTCTACTATTAACAGTGTTTGACGAAATCATATATTTTCAATACGACAGTTCACTTGAGTTTCGTATTTCACAATTTTACTTTTCGTTCCTGTTATCCCGACTTTATATACTCCCGTCATTGCCAATACTGATAAGTGTTGTTTACCCTGTAATTAATTAAAGAATGCGTTGGAGATGAGTGATACCTCACTCCCTGAATCTGTAAATATGTTAACCTCCGAAGTTTCCACTGTCCCTACTATTATAGGTTGTGGGTTATTAGTAACTAAGCTTAGTTCTTCAAGCAGCCGACCGGGGTGGCCGAGCGGTTCTAGGCGCTTCAGTCTGGAACCACGCGACCGCTACGGCTGCAGGTTCGAATCCTGCCTCGGGCATGCATGTGTGTGATGTCCTTAGGTAAGTTAGGTTTAAGTAGTTCTAAGTTCTAGGGGACTGATGACCTCAGATGTTAAGTCCCATAGTGCTCAGAGCCATTTGAACCATTTTTCTTCAAGCAGTAACCATTCCTTTGTAGGTATTCTGTGTGTGAAATTAACATACTTATAACGAACTAGGCCCCCTAGTGTACCTCCGCGACCTGGGCCCCGGCCCTGGATCCAGATCGACCCACGTTTTTCTCATTACCACTCATTACGGGTTGATTACCGAAACGAGATACTACATTTCCATTCGCCGTTCTTTGGTTACTCGGTACGAATTCTTGAGAAGTTACCGGATTTAGATTTGAATGTGGACGCTTGTTTTGGTAATTGTCGCTGCAATTTTGCTTATTGTACTGGTTTACTTTTGCGAGGATTACTTCATGCTTTTTGAAATTATCTCCACTATTTCTTTTACAGTTCGAATTTTCCCATTGGTGTAAAGTTTCATTGCGGTCCTTATTTATGGTATCTAATGCGTCAACAAAAGATAACAACTCTTCTACCGTTTTCAGCCACTACTTACGATGTCTTTTCTTGCATATATGGGTAAGCGTCTAATTAAAATTCGTACCAATCCTTCTTCTTCCATCGGCTTATTAAATACTTCGCCCGTGTTAGATGCCAATCGTAATACTTCCTCATTGTACCCCAAGTATTATTGTAATATTTTGAGTTCCAAAGATCTGATATTAATCTTTCTTGCGCACTAGCAGACCAGTATTTCTCTTTAAATTTCTTTTGGAAGTCTCCCCAAGAAGAAAAATTCTCAATATTCACGGTTCCCCATTCTGAGGCCTCCCCTAGAAGGTACCCCACAGCAAACTCGATCTTTTTAGAGTCGTCCAAATTTTTCGGCAAAGCTTGGTTAAACCTTTTCAAGAAATGTGTCGGATGTACATCTACATCGGGCTTAAATTTGGGGAATTGCCTGGATAACCCTGAATTAGCCCCCCATTGCAGATCAGTCATCACTTCACTAGTTAATACCACATTAGGTGAAGTTACCTTTTGTCTACTTTATCTTGGATAAGCTTGAATTCTTTACACAGGTCATCTATAACTTTCCTGGTATCATTAAGTTCAGAAGATAGAATTGGAGATACGTTGCCGGATGTTACTCGGTAATTTCTCCATCTATAATTTATTCAACCTGTTCCTCCAAACTATTTATATTTATGATATCAGAATTCGCTAATTTCTCTTTGAAGTTCCATTCCACATTATCTACTCGTGTATTAACACCTGTAATTTGCTACTGAATTATTGGCATTAAATTATCCTGTTTATCGACACTCTCTTTCAAAGTACTCAACCCTTGCTTTAAAGCCTTAAATTTAACATTACACACATTTTCAGACGATACAAACTTTTCATTAAGCTCCGATTCCACACTATTATATTTGTCTTCAATATTCAATTCTTACCTTTTTGTCAAATCCTGAAAATTATCATTCCGTTTCTGACTAAAGTACATAAATAGTCAAGGAACTAGTCAATTCATTCTTTAAATCTAATTTTAAATTCTCTACCTTACTATTTAAGGCGCGGAATTCAGTCTTTAAAGCATACATGCCTTCGCACAGATTACTAAATTCTTTGTTTTGCGAGTCAACTTTGGTATTTAACAAACATATATTTGCCGCTTGACTACTTAAGGTTTCACTCTGGTTATTTAATTGAGAAAGTACTGAACCTAATTTTTCACTTAGAGTCGCATTTTGAGCATTTAAATCTGCACTTTCGGCTTTGATTAAGTTTCCTACCTCAGTCCAGTCTGGCACTTCTTTACTAACTCTCATGGCCATAGCTGTTTCTTCAGTTTCCTCGACTTGTATTGTTGTGGATTGGCAAAACAGCCAACCCACTATAAGGAAGCCGAAAGGCACGCGTTTAAACTCACGCAGTCTGGCGTGAGTTCTAGAACAGGACAAGGAATTGAGACTAGCAAAAAACGTACGTAGCTTCTGGAATACGTAACTTTAATCCATAATTGGTGAACATCGCTCTTGACGGTACATGTTTTACAGCATCAATAGTAACTGGTAATGGCGCCTTGCTAGGTCGTAGCAAACGACGTAGCTGAAGGCTAAGCTAACTATCGTCTCGGCAAATGAGAGCGTAATTTGTCAGTGAACCATCGCTAGCAAAGTCGGCTGTACAACTGGGGCGAGTGCTAATGAGTCTCTAGACTAGACCTGCCGTGTGGCGGCGCTCGGTCTGCAATCACTGATAGTGGCGACACGCGGGTCCGACGTATACTAACGGACCGCGGCCGATTTAAAGGCTACCACCTAGCAAGTGTGGCGTCTGGCGGTGACACCACATGTATGTTATCCATATTCTTGCAAGTTTTAGATCTTGTAAGCATTTAACTAACTTTAAGTATGGTAACTACCCTAATAAAGTGCACTGAACAGTTTGTACCACTTTGTACTAAATAAAGTTCCGTTTTACTCTCACCCGTCGGAGAAATTGCGCTGCGTCGGTGAGCGGATGTGGAGAAAATCAGCAGCGTAGAACAGCAACTGGTGCCGGCGGCGTCGGATGTTGGTTTCCGCGTCTGCGTCCCCGCGATGTATATGAGAGCTCTACACTCCCCGCACCGGATCTTCTTAATCGAAGTGTTCTAGGCGTACTTCTTCTTGGAGAAACACACTGGAATCTTCTTCTCTATTTCTCAATTCAAAATTTTGCTCCTTTATATACTTGAGCATGTTCCGTTGTCTCGTAGTAGATTCTTTGTCGTATTTGGTTTAGTTGCTATGGCAACACACAACAGCTTATTTTCTCGTTTATTGGTCTTAGATGTCCTGTTTTTTCGGTTCTTTCTCACTGGTCGCCACGTTCTGACGACTTTGGACGACAATTTAAGTGCGAAGTAGATATACAGGGTTATTACAAATGATTGAAGCGATTTCACAGCTCTACAATAACTTTATTACTTGAGATATTTTCACAATGCTTTTCACACACATACAAAAACTCAAAAAGTTTTTTTAGGCGTTCACAAATGTTCGACATGTTCCCCTTTAGTGATTCGGCAGACATCAAGCCGATAATCAAGTTCCTCCCACACTCGGCGCAGCATGTCCCCATCAATGAGTTCGAAAGCATCGTTGATGCGAGCTCGCAGTTCTGGCACATTTCTTGGTAGAGGAGGTTTAAACACTGAATCTTTCACATAACCTCACAGAAAGAAATCGCATGGGGCTAAGTCGGGAGAGCGTGGAGGCCATGACATGAATTGCTGATCATGATCTCCACCACGGCCGATCCATCGGTTTTCCAATCTCCTGTTTAAGAAATGCCGAACATCATGATCGAAGTGCGGTGGAGCAACATCCTGTTGAAAGATGAAGTCGGCGCTGTCGGTATCCAGTTGTCACATGAGCCAATTTTCCAGCATGTCCAGATACACGTGTCCTGTAACTTTTTTTCGCAGAAGAAAAAGGGGCCGTAAACTTTAAACCGTGAGATTGCACAAAACACGTCAACTTTTGGTGAATTGCGAATTTGCTGCACGAATGCGTGAGTATTCTCTACCGCCCAGATTCGCACATTGTGTCTGTTCACTTCACCATTAAGAAAAAATGTTGCTTCATCATTGAAAACAAGTTTCGCACTGAACGCATCCTCTTCCATGAGCTTTTGCAACCGCGCCGAAAATTCAAAGCGTTTGACTTTGTCATCGGGTGTCAGGGCTTGTAGCAATTGTAAACGGTAAGGCTTCTGCTTTAGCCTTTTCCGTAAGATTTTCCAAACCGTCGGCTGTGGTACGTTTAGCTCCCTGCTTGCATTATTCGTCGACTTCCGCGGGCTACGCGTGAAACTTGCCCGCACGCGTTCAACCGTTTCTTCGCTCACTGCAGGCCGACCCGTTGATTTCCCCTTACCGAGGCATCCAGAAGCTTTAAACTGCGCATACCATCGCCGAATGGAGTTAGCAGTTGGTGGAGCTTTGTTGAACTTCGTCCTGAAGTGTCGTTGCACTGTTATGACTGACTGATGTGAGTGCATTTCAAGCACGACATACGCCTTCTCGGCTCCTGTCGCCATTTTGTCTCACTGCGCTCTCGAGCGCTCTGGCGGCAGAAACCTGAAGTGCGGCTTCAGCCGAACGAAACTTTATGAGTTTTTCTACGTATCTGTAATGTGTCGTGACCATATGTCAATGAATGGAGCTACAGTGAATTTATGAAATCGCTTCAATCATTTGTAATAGCCCTATACTAACTTCCACTTATTTTACTTACTTGACATGCTCGGCCGACTTTCCTTGCTGGTTAGCTTGCTGCTGCAAACTCTCTTTCATTTTCTTTTCCGAAGTATGCTGCTAGGTACAGGAATTTCTTAAGACTCTCTCTACTTATAAAAATAAGTGGACATACCAATTTCATTTCCTTCAACTAACGATGTATATTTGAACTTCAGACATATTACAAATCTCACTCTTCATATAAATATATACTGTTTAGTAAGTCTCTCATATCTCCAAACGTCGGAAACAAACTAATTTACATATAGGAAAAGGTGGCTCAACATGAATCAGAATGCACGTCTTACCTTCAACAGGGCTAAGACAAAAGTTTTTTCATTTCTCAACTGTTCCTGTTATTATAACAATGGTCACTGACATAATTAGCACAGAATAACATAAAGCTCCATGGTTCTTCCCTACACTTTCCCTAAGACTTCCATGGATCACCCGACAATTTCTTGTCGTTGCCGTTCGACCGCCGCGTCTACCTTCTTCTCGCGACTCAATTTCAAACCTGCACACACAACATATGACGCGCAGTAGGTAGGATTCTATCATCCCACACTCACATCTAAAATATTTACACCAAAATTCTCAAAACACTACAACGCGTGTCAATAGGGTATAAAGTTTCTGCCAGTTAAGAATGTTGAGATATTGACACAAGGCACGGAGGCGGTATGGGAAGAATAAAATCTAGACGAAGACTTAATTCATCTGGAAAGGAACGAGCAAGAAAATAATAACGTATACACAAGAAAATGTAAAAAAAAAATGCAGTGAGTGTAGATAAAAGAATTGTTTGAACTAAGTGTCGTAACCAGACATGGGTCGCTACATACTTACTTTGAATCTCGCAATCGGATAGGAGGTGATGTAGAATTTCAGGTCATCCGTCTTAGCCACGTAGGTGACTACGTGCGAAGCAAGGGGCGGTGACGGTGTCAAGCTGAGATCTTTCAGGTCTCTGTGATTGGAGACAGTAAAGAGTGACTCGAATGTCAGCCTAAGGATGTAGATATGATGGTAATAAGGGAATGAGATTCTGGGTTCGGGTTTGGTTTGCTTTTAGCGCTTATTCGCGTGTTTAAATGAACATGCAAAAGAGCACAGACACTGGTTTATCTGTTGAGTCCTAAGACACACTAAACTACTTGTAAAACACAGACAAGGCTTGTATCATCACGCTATTATAAGATGCTTCAACGAATTATTAGAACTAAGTTTCTGCTGGTAGCGTTGGGCGCCGATTAAGTCAGCGTTTACCCGCACACGTCTCCGACCACCGCAGAGGCCAATCTTGTCATTTAGATTTTTATTCATCAGTTTCAGTAATTGTTTTCGAAGAATGTTGATGTGAAGAAATATCACACTAGTTGCGTTGAAAATTGTGCCATCTATACTTGCTTCACACAGTCAAGGAGAAAGACTGGACATGACGAAAGCCCAAAAAATAGTAACACTCTTTCACTCGGTAAAAGTAAAACTGTATTCTACTACAATATCAAAAGAACAGTTACAAATATTTACCTAAAACTGTGAAAAAAGTGTATTATAAAATAAAAATATCGGCACTCCATATAGCCATATCGATATCGATAGATAGGACTTTTCTGGAATAATGATGAACGAAGGGAGATGTCCAGGAAGTAAAGAAAGTTTTGTTTGCAAAAAAAAAACTGCAGTAAAACAAACCCTGTCCTTTCCTTTTGTGTTATTCCGCTATGTGTTTGTGTACCCTTGTGTATTTGTGTTCTTCCTGTCTTTATGTGTTTATCTGATAAGAGTTATGTTGAAGAATTTTTCTAATAATATGTTATTTACTTTGTAAAGATGTTTAGACATTATTTATTCTTTTTTGTTTTAATGCTCATGTGTAAAGTTGATGTTTCGAAAGTTATTCTGATCTTTTATATACACTCCTGGAAATTGAAATAAGAACACCGTGAATTCATTGTCCCAGGAAGGGGAAACTTTATTGAAACATTCCTGGGGTCAGATACATCACATGATCACACTGACAGAACCACAGGCACATAGACACAGGCAATAGAGCATGCACAATGTCGGCACTAGTACAGTGTATATCCACCTTTCTCAGCAATGCAGGCTGCTATTCTCCCATGGAGACGATCGTAGAGATGCTGGATGTAGTCCTGTGGAACGGCTTGCCATGCCATTTCCACCTGGCGCCTCAGTTGGACCAGCGTTCGTGCTGGACGTGCAGACCGCGTGAGACGACGCTTCATCCAGTCCCAAACATGCTCAATGGGGGACAGATCCGGAGACCTTGCTGGCCAGGGTAGTTGACTTACACCTTCTAGAGCACGTTGGGTGGCACGGGATACATGCGGACGTGCATTGTCCTGTTGGAACAGCAAGTTCCCTTGCCGGTCTAGGAATGGTAGAACGATGGGTTCGATGACGGTTTGGATGTACCGTGCACTATTCAGTGTCCCCTCGACGATCACCAGTGGTGTACGGCCAGTGTAGGAGATCGCTCCCCACACCATGATGCCGGGTGTTGGCCCTGTGTGCCTCGGTCGTATGCAGTCCTGATTGTGGCGCTCACCTGCACGGCGCCAAACACGCATACGACCATCATTGGCACCAAGGCAGAAGCGACTCTCATCGCTGAAGACGACACGTCTCCATTCGTCCCTCCATTCACGCCTGTCGCGACACCACTGGAGACGGGCTGCACGATGTTGGGGCGTGAGCGGAAGACGGCCTAACGGTGTGCGGGACCGTAGCCCAGCTTCATGGAGACGGTTGCGAATGGTCCTCGCCGATACCCCAGGAGCAACAGTGTCCCTAATTTGCTGGGAAGTGGCGGTGCAGTCCCCTACGGCACTGCGTAGGATCCTACGGTCTTGGCGTGCATCCGTGCGTCGCTGCGGTCCGGTCCCAGGTCGACGGGCACGTGCACCTTCCGCCGACCACTGGCGACAACATCGATGTACTGTGGAGACCTCACGCCCCACGTGTTGAGCAATTCGGCGGTACGTCCACCCGGCCTCCCACATGCCCACTATACGCCCTCGCTCAAAGTCCGTCAACTGCACATACGGTTCACGTCCACGCTGTCGCGGCATGCTACCAGTGTTAAAGACTGCGATGGAGCTCCGTGTGCCACGGCGAACTGGCTGACACTGACGGCGGCGGTGCACAAATGCTGCGCAGCTAGCGCCATTCGGCGGCCAACACCGCGGTTCCTGGTGTGTCCGCTGTGCCGTGCGTGTGATCATTGCTTGTACAGCCCTCTCGCAGTGTCCGGAGCAAGTATGGTGGGTCTGACACACCGGTGTCAATGTGTTCTTTTTTCCATTTCCAGGAGTGTATTTACTTATGTCATAATTCCTGTAACACTGATGTATATGTTATTTCGATTCTTTTGTAAATCCACTATTACTACAAATGTTAACTGTATTGTTATGTTCTTTAATAATGTATTTTGTACCTTTGTAATTGTATTCTCATGTCGCAAATTTATAATTGTATAGACACCAGTTCTTCATATTAAGTTTCATTTCACTGCACACATTTCTGTTGATCATAGTGTATGCGCAATATGCGAGAAACAAAAGGATTGTTAGTGTTTGCACGTGTGTTGATAATTCAGCAAGGGACTGGTTAACAGCATTGTTGGTTTTAAGGACATTTCAGAAATTTTATTTGTGATTGCACAAGTGGTGGTTCATGGACTTGCTATATTATCCGCAAGACTCCTCAGTTGTGATTGTGCACCCGCATAGTCACAACAGATGGCTGCTAGCCATCTCTACAAGGACTTCTGTGGGTCTGCACCTTTGATGGCCCACCAATACCATAATCTCTACAAGGATTACAGTGGGTCTGCATCTTTGATGGCCCACCAATACCATTATTTCTACAAGGACTGCAGTGGATCTGCACCTCTGGTGGCACACCAATACCATAATCTCTACCAGGATTACAGTGGGTCTGCTCTGTGATGACCTACCTACCAATATTCTTCAAAACTTCGACTGACTCTGCTGTGGGTTTGCTCTGTTGTGGCCATTACCTGTCTGCATGTCAAGAGCCAGCACTGTCTTTCCGTTGGAAGGACAACTCTACTTCTTCAAGACTGGATGGAAAATCCACTACTCCCGTGTGCATTTTCTTTTTCTGATCAGACTTTGTGCAATGCAATTACTGCTGTGACGAATGATCACGACTGTCGTTATGAGAACAATTTTTGCTTTTGACCAACAGTGTATAAATAAGTGTGTGCATTTGATATCTTTGTTATTGTATTTATGAAAAATTTTTTCAAAACTATATGGGACACTGCCAAAAACAATTTATAAAATTTTTTGTGGGGAGCACGGGGGCTATGTAAGTAGGCTGTTTAGGTTTTTATGTTGGTAACGCCACGTAGCGCTCTGTATGAAAGTCAATGACTGTGCTGTGTGCAGTCTGTGGCTGGTTTGCATTGTTGGAATATTTGCTATTGTAGTGATGGGCAGTTGGAAGTGAACAGCGTGTAGCGTTGCGCAGTTGGAGGTGAGCCGCCAGCAGTGGTGGATGTGGGGAGAGAGATGGCAGAATTTTGAGAGCGGACGATCTGGACGTGTGTCCATCTGAAAGAGTAAATTTGTAGTGCTGTATATCATGAACTGATATATATATATATATATATATATATATATATATATATATATATATATATATATATATATATATATATACGATGACTTTTGAATATTACTAAGGTAAATACATTGTTTGTTCTCTATCAAAACCTTTCATTTGCTAACTATCACTATCAGTAGTTAGTGCCTTCAATAGTTCGAATCTTTTATTTAGCTGGCAGTATTGCAGTAGTTCGAGTAACGAAGATTTTTGTGAGGTAAGTGATTCATGAAAGGTATACGTTATTGATAGTCAGGGCCATTCTTTTGTAAGAATTACTGAAAGCCAGATTGCGTTGCGCTATAAATATTGTGTGTCAGTTTAGTGTTGATCAGAATAAGTAAAGAGAGAAATGTCTGAGTACGGTCAGTTCTGCTCAGCTGTTTGAAAATCGGATAACGTAAGAGGTTTATCAGCACAGTAATTCATTAAATTTTCTAAGGGTATGTTTCAATGTGGGACAAATGAATGAGTTTCTAATACCAACTAATGTCAGTGTAACCTATTTGTTCCCACAGAATTTTGATATGTTCTGATTCTGGTGTGACTCTCGACCAATGTATCTTCGAACTGTACGCTTTTTTACACCTGTGAAGTTTTCTGCGGAACATGCTGGAAACAACTTATTAGCCAAGGTATTTACTGTCAGCAGTATACATTGTCCAGTACAGTTTTCGTATCTCGGAATCTTACCGAATGTAGTTAAGTAACTAAAGGGAGTTTATCACACATGAAGTCTAAACGAGGCTGACACCTAATTAAGACAGTTTTATAAGTCTAGCACTGCAGATAACCGGTCTTGTTCTGGCGATAAACGTTCCTTGCGTAATAAATAAGTCGCATAATTCGCCTATCTCGCCGGACATCTCTAAGAGTGTGTGGATTGCGTGAGCGGCAAGGAGTGGGACTTGGCGCTACGGCGCGGAATCTCCGACGACGAGAGGGAGGAAACGTTCAACATCGAGGAAGTCACCGCTAAGCTCTTGTGCTGTCATGGATCTACAGGGAGGGAAATCCAAGACACATGTGCATGGTTTTAAAGATGTACAATTCCACAAATGCACTCTACCTTGTGCGAAAGCATTTTTTGGGACGGGGTAGTGTTTTGAAAAGGACACAGCTGGTAATCTACACCATTCTTGTCCTGAGTTTGTGCTCCGTCTTTTAAATTTCCGCGGTGTTCAATATGAGAAAGTCGTAATACGAGTGGAGGCTGATAAGTCCTTGGTTTTTCCTAGTTAAAATTAACGTGGATTAATTCCGATGGTTTTGCATTAAACGTTGTTGTTTACTTTATACGTGATAGTAATTTCGTAACAGTAACACTGGTTTTTAATTTTCTGTTCAGGTATGAAGTGACTTGAGACAAGAAAACATAGAATTCACAATGAAAGAGAGTCTTGTGATCACGAAACTTTTTATAAAAGTGAACACGGCCAAATAGATGTACGATGATATGTCTGGTACACTGGATGGTAACCAACCTTCCTAATCAAGTAGCAAGAAATAGGTTCCTGTGTTTAAAACAGAGCATTTCAGCACTGAAGATGAAGAGCGACCTGGAAGGCCAACTCAAGTCAGCTCGGGAAATCATGGGTACTGTTTACTCCATGACTCTGGATGATCGGAAGATAATTCCTAAGAAGACAGTAGAGAGCCTGAGAATATCCCGAGGACGTTTGGGTCATATTATTAATGAGATTTTAGACATGAAAAAACTCTCAGTGAAATAGACTCCCAAATGTCTCAGTGCAGATAAAAGCGTGAACGAGTGGTTGCTTCACAGTCCATTTTGGTCTAGTTTCGCCGGTGACCTGTAGGATTTTTGGATCATCTCGTTACCTTACACGAAACTTCGATATGCACGTATGATCCAGAACCGAAGAACAGTCCAAAGAATGGAGACACAGTAGTTCTGCACTTGCAAAACAGTTCAAAACACAAGGATCAACAGACAATTTGCTCGCAATCGTCTTATAGGACAAAGATAAAACCCGGCTTATTGACTGCTTAGAAAATGGTAGAACCATCGCGGTGAGGTAATAAGTTGATCTTCTCGTCAGCTGGTCCCTAAACGTCGAAGAAAACTGAGAAAAGGAATACTGTTTCTGCTAGACAATGCCTATCCTCACAAAAAGGCAATCATGCAGGAAAATTTGGCCAATCTTCATTTTGATATCCTCAAAAATCCAATCCTGTTCACTTGACTTAGCCCCATCACACTACTATGTTTCCAAACCACAATAAAGTTTCCAAACGAAGACCATTTCTGAAAATCGAGGAAATCAGAAGGGCTGCGGATGACTGGTTCACAGTACAGTCGAAATCTTTTTTTTTCTTTTTTAGATGGGTTAAAGAAGACGGAATATAGGTACCATAAAGGGGTAATATGTTTAGTAAATGAATTTTCTGAAACCCGTAACATTTTCTTCTATATAAACACAAGGACTTATCAGCCAACCCTCGTAACTAACTCAGAACTAGACAAACCGAAATTCATAACCGAAATAAATTGTTTTGAAATTTGGTGTTCAGTTTTTTCAGGGATCCTTTACAGAGTTAAGAAAGAAATTCAAGGTTCCATTGATTACAGTGTGAGGAGCGTTATGTTGAGAATACATACACTGATGTGCCGAAAGAATGTGAGCACTATCCACCACGTGACTGAATGCCATCTGGTGGCGCTACAGGCACCTGACACGGTAAGGAAATATTATGTAAATATACGAGCGGAGCAGAGGCAAATGGGGAATCAATCTCGACGATACAGCAGCAAAAGGGGAAACTCACTGACATAAACAACTATGACAAAGGGAAAATTGTTATTGCTCGGCACCTGGCAAATGGCATCTCGGAAACGGTGAAGTAGGTCGGCTGTTCGCGAGCTGCTGTTGTGAATACCTACGCAAAGTGGTTTAAGGGAGGTGATGCCGCGAGTAGGACGTCCACACATCACAGAATGTGGACGTTAGAGGCCTGCCCACTCTGCAAAGCCCGGCAGCCGGCGACCTGTGGTCGATCTCACGACAGAGTGCACTGCTAGTGCAGAGTGGTAGTAATCGAAGACACCGTGACAGTTGTGGACTTCGTGAACGTTACTGCCGGCTACCTGCAGCCCTTCTTGCTTGTTGTCTTCTCAGACGTCGATGGCATCTTCCAGAACTATGAGGCCACAATCGTACTGCAGTGTTTTGAGAAGCGTGATAGTGAACTCACATTGACATCTTGGCCACCAGATTCGCCTGATCTGAACCCAATGGAACATATCTTGGACATTATCGGATGCCAGCTTCGAGCCCACCAACCGGCGTCCTATAATTTCCAAGAATTACGTGATCTCTTCTTAGATAGCTGATATTACATACTTCCAAGGTTTCTAGAATCTTTATCACGCAGAACCGTTGCTGTGTTGCGTTAAAAAGGAGGGCATACACGTTATTAAGCAGACCGTCATAATGCTTTAATCATCAGTGATTTAGAGAGAGAGAGTTGCCATTGGTGCCAGCAGTACAAGGGTCGTGTGACTCCTCTCAGGCTCTCCTGTGTGGTAAAAAGATGATATCTTCTCTGTTGTTGAAGGAAAGTTGAGACGGGATGGCTTGCAAACGCAGAATGCCGCTGCGAGACCATAATATTGTCTGTCGGGGTCGTCGCAGGTGAGAAATCATGTACGAATGACAGCCATATATTGGACTCCCATGCATCTGGAAACACAGTATAATAACTAGCCTGTCCAGCATATTGATCTATACTAAAAATTTCTACTATCTAACGATATTGAAATTTAAATAAAGCGACTCTGTTTTATCGAACTGAGACTTCAGATAGATCGGTCCCATAATATGTCGAACACTATCGCCTGGACTGACGAATCCCAGTAGAAACTGTTTTACGCCCTGACAGGGTACAGTTATATTGAAATCTACGTTAGGTAATGAACCCAACTTGCATGCAATACTCAGTTCAGGCAGGGTGTTGAGCTGTCTCTCCCACTTTTTCCACTTGAATAAGCATCTAGCGTAGTCTTTGCAGCTGGAGAGGTTAGTCTTCCCAGTGTAGCCCGCCCCCTGGCAGAACTTCGTACCACATTTATGTGTGCCTACGTGGAGCATCTAGTCCTTTTGTTCTTGAGGAGCAGGAGGTTCCAAGACACTGCAGGGAGTGGACATTTGTCTCAGCTAGGCAAGCACCACAGTAAGGGAACTGCATCATCCATTGTGTATCTTTCAATTTGGTAGAGCGATGGTGATTCATATGCCAAAGAGCTTGTCTACTATTTTATCATTTAAGCTGAAATAAGAGGACAGTGCGTCCTCTCGCACTATGCAGTCAGAACTATGAATGCAGGAACCAGTGGCCTGCAAGAAACAGCTTTGTACACAGGGCTACAAGTATTCCTGCACGGTGCATGTTTAGAGGGAATCAACAGGGCATCCTGGTACCGTCTATCACCACTGAATAATACAAAAAATGAAATGAAATGATGAGGTGGCATTGATAGCCGGAAGGCCCCATTCGGGTATGTTCGGCTGCCACTTGCAAGTCTTATTTCAGGCGACACCACATTGAGCGACTTTCTTGTCGATGATGATAAAATGATGATAAGAACAACACAACATCCAGTCTATGACCGGAGAAAATCTCCATCCCAGTGTAAGACATCGTGGTCTCCTGACCTTCACTGCTTACATATTCCGCCCTCACAATCATATTCCGCACATCAAGACGCTTCATTCGAACCGAAACTCGATAAGATAAAGTCGATGTTGTATGAATTCATGTAAACGATATGCAAATAACAAGTAAGCGCACCTGGATTGAAATACTCGAGGCTGGCGTTCACACATACATTCCAGACACAATGGTCACAGAGCTTTTAGTTCGAGAGAGGCAGACCACACACCAGGAGGCCGGTCCCTTCAGAGGATGAGTCAACGCCAAACGCAGTTTCAGAGATTTTCACAGGGAGACAGCAAACGCCAAACGCCGATACTACAGATTTCCAGATTGGTCGCCTTAAACGAAACGTCATTCTCCCGTTTTAGAAGAGCAATGTTGATTGGCAGGCGTTATTTCTGACGCCTTGAGCTCAAGGAGTAATGGAAGAGACCGAAAGATATACTCCTTCACGTCTGGCGAGAAGAGGCACCGTTTCGTTGTCGCTCTTGGAACGAGGAACAAGTCTCTCCTCAGTACTTCACTGGGAGAGCACCTCTGTCGAGAGCGAATCGAAGTGCGACTCTCTATACTGAGTCCTTGAGATTAAGCGTTGTTCACTGTGTTGGCCAACACACTTATTGTGCGGTGTGAACGTGAACGGACAGAGTTATAGTTAAACGCCTGCGAGCGAATTTTTGAGTGGCATCGCGGTGGACTAGTTATCTGACCGGTGTACCACACCAATAGTTAGACTAGGGGCGAATAGGAGTCCTTGACTTCATCAAAGTGTAGGGAGAGTTTGATTGGCGAAGGTCAACCCAGATAGAACGAGAGTTATCTTATTTGTCAGCAGCGAGCAGCACAGACAGCAGTCATTGCAGCTTACGGTATTGTGAGCAACAGCTATTGCGAACCCCATATTTCCTCCACAACAGTACACTTCACTGCATTTCACACGCGACAGTCTTGACCGTACCTAGCAACATTCTAAAGCATAATTAATCAAGTTGAGTAGGCGCTCCTCTCAGCCATTCTGCAATGTCAACAACAATCTTAAGCTTTGTATAGAAATTTCATTAGCGAATCCTATCCTTGAGAGGTAACTTCACATTCCAAAAAGAACCAGGATATAACTTGTTCAATTTATAACTAAAAGTGCCATTGTGATTTCTCGGAATTTTTGCAAAATAAATAATAACTTTCGTTAGTTTCATGTTTTTCTTACACTATAGCACTACTTCAGTACCCAAGTATCCCACTAGACACGTAAGAAATTTTGTGAATTTTTGTATCATTTCCGTACAGCGGACGACTCCAGAAGATATTTATTGCTGAAAGTTTTTCAGGCATTTCTCTTTAGAACGTTAGGAGCGTCTGTCTGACTTCTGTAGTAGTGTGGGGGTGGAAACTGCATCTTGCAGGAGCCACAGGGTAAAGGGTACATCTCAGATTAATCCGCTGCGCAGAATAACAGAATCTCAGATCAACCCCACGCTCACACCGGGTGAGAATCGAAATCGGACCCGCTGTATGGTAAGCAAACACATTACCACTCAGCTAAGCAGGCGGACTCTAAGTTATACAAGGGCGTACTGTCAAATTTGTGCTTCCGCTTGTTCACCTGCAACCCACCGGCAACACATACCTTCAGCAAGTTCAGCGAGATCTCGCACTTGGAAAATGTTCAATGGTTTGATGCTGGCCGTTGTGGCCGAGCGGTTCTAGGCGCTTCAGTCCGGAACCGCGTGACCGCTGCGGTCGCAGGTTCGAATCCTGCCTCGGGCATGGACGTGTCTGATGTCCTTAGGTTAGTTAAGTTTAAGTAGTTCTAAGTTCTAGGGGACTGATGACCTCAGATATTAAGTCTCATAGTGCTCAGAGCCATTTTTTTTTTGTTTGATAAACAGTCCTCGGACACTATGCAAGTGATTTAGTGGCCATGCAAGACATCCGATTTCAATCGTATTGAGCACATGTAGGTCGTCATCGTGAGAGATGCGGGGCTGTGAATTCATCTTCAACCGATCTCCTTGAGTTGCGCACGCCTCTTGACCAGTTTGGATAAGGAAAGATTTTCAATGCTTTCCATGACCTACAGATTCCATCTCAAGACACGTCACTAGCATAATCTGTGCGAAACGGACTGTGTCTGATTCAGCTGCTCATTAACATAAGTAAAAAATATAAGTCCGAGACATCGCCGCTCCACAGGAGAATAGTCATCTGAAAGACTGCCGTCTATTCCTCTGTCTAGGGCGTCATTGGACTGAAGTGTTGAAGTGGAGTGTGGTCAACACATCGCTCCCCTTACATCTGTTAAAACTGGGAACAGTACTTCTCTTCTTCCATGTGGGCTTTCAGGTGTCTTTCCGAAGTTGAACAGACCTCGTGCTAGTTCTCCAAAAAAGAGGAATTGCTAACAATGTTGTGGATCGAATTCATAGTTCTCCATGCAAGAGTCAGATATATTGCCCGCATGGAGACTGATCAGCAACTTAAACAATAATTAAAAAAGAACTTTACCGGTACTTGTATACTACTGAACTAAAAACATGTGTAAACAAAATAGTCTTCCACGTCAGGGAAAGTCAACATTATGGACAATTAATTGTTTTCTATGAAATCATATGACCACTGTTGTGTTATTCATCTTCTTGCCATGACTTGAAGCAAACACAATAAATTTCATGCGTGAGTACTGAGAAATGAGAGAGCATGTTTATATCATATACTTACGATCAGTAGTGACTACGTCTCCGTTACCATGGAAAGTGATATTCGTCACGTCACTGGTTTCGGAAGCGAAGCGAAGATTCTCACCTATAGTGCCAGAGTTGTTGTAAATCCGATACAGGTGCGTAGTATTCAATTCGAGGTTTCTTACTCTTTGCAGATGACCGTAGTGAAACAGATGCTCTACTGTTGTTCGTTATCTAGTTTATTAGACAACTAGTAACTGATTTTACAGAAGAAAATTATTCTGCGGAAACACTAACAATCCTTTTCCTAGTGACATGTGGCATGTTAGCTCCTGCAAGGATGATTACCTCCAGAGTTTCCTGTGCAAGCAGCGCGAGTGATTGAGTGCTCCTATACATTCTTTCCCGACGTTCTGTGGACGTCTCGGTCGCTTTTTGGTGAAAGCCCAAATCAAAAATGGCTCTGAGCACTATGGGACTAAATATCTGAAGTCATCAGTCCCCTAGAAATTAGAACTACTTAAACCTAATTAACCTAAAGACATCACATACATCCATGCCCGAGGCAGGATTCGAATCTGCGACCGTAGCGGTCGGGCGGTTCCAGACTGAAGCGCCTAGAACCACTCGGCCACACCGGTCGGGGGGTGAAAGTCCAAGTTTGAGCTGTATAGGTAACGGTTTTAAGATAGGAACAGTAAGCGTTATTTCTTTCCTGACATTAAGAGTACAATTGATTTTAAAACTTCATGTGTTTACAGTTCTTCTAAATTAGCGTTGTTGACTTTTCGAACACTATGCCTATATCGTATCAGCTAGCTACACCTGCCTGTGGTATGGCAGCTAAATTTTCACACCACAGAGGCAGTGTAACATTTACAACGTAAGGAGTATAATAAAGATAAAGGGGAAGATATTAATAGCGTTATCTGAAACCTGTGTGACATGATAGGATGAAAACTATAAAAGCAAACATACACTGAGAGAACTCACGTTTGTTCATCATGTTCTTCCTGCAGACACAACGAGTTGTCTATGGCCAGTGGATCACATACCGAGTATTTTAACTGGAGGTATGGAGCTAACTTAATTACACGGGAAACTCCCCATCGAACCCCCCTCAGGTTTACTGGTAAGATGGCCCTTACTACCCAACCTGACACTGTCGCAGAGGTTTTTTTCCCTTGGCACTTGCCTTGGCACTTTTTTCCTTCTGTCCTTAAAACCGCTCTTCTTTCAAGCTTCATTCTGTCAAGCTTTTTCGGCCACCTCTATCACCCAGATGGGCCCGTATTAATGTGTAATCTTACCCAGACGTACGGATAACATCGCAGTTCCTCGCTCCTGTTATCTCCTCGATTCTAAACACTAACAATGCAGAGGTGACAGTAGACCTTCTGATTTGGTTACCATGCTTGTGCGAGAGTGGAGGAGCTACAACCTGGGGGGGGGGGGGGGGGGGGGTAGCCCAGTGCGTAGCCCGTCAAAAAGTGAACACAGATGAAGCATGAAAACAGGAAGAAGGTGTACTGAACATTGTGAACTGTCAGTCCGGTCATTCAATTGTTTGTTCTCTTTCTGTCGTCTTGGCAGTTGTTATACGAGGGGTATTTATTTAAGTAAGTACAGTTTTGAAATTAAAAAAAGACGTGCTAAGATATCTCAATAAATTTATTTTTACGTGAAAGCCTGTACCTTAATTTACTTTTCTACATAATTTCCGTCAATACTGAGGCACTTGTCATAACTTTGTACCAGTTCTTGAATACCCTCCTCATAGAAGTCTGCCGCCTCACTTAACCACTCGTGCGGTAGCGTTCTCGCTTCCCACGCCCGGGTTCCCGGGTTCGATTCCCGGCGGGTCAGGAATTTTCTCTGCCTCGTGATGGCTGGGTGTTGTGTGCTGTCCTTAGGTTGGTTAGGTTTAAGTAGTTATAAGTTCTAGGGGACTGATGACCATAAATGTTAAGTCCCATAGTGCTCAGAGCCATTTGAACCATTTGAACTTAACCACTGCATTCCCACTGTTTTGACTTCGTCATCGTCTTAAAGACGCTGACGGCCCAGGTGTTTCTTCAAGTGCAGGAACAGATGATAGTCACTGGGCGCAAGATCGTGGCTGTACGGAGGATGATTTCGAGTTTCCCATCGAAAAGATATGATGAGATCGTTGGTCTGATCCGCCACGTGCGGACGGGCATTGTCTTGCAGCAAAACGATGCCCTTTCTCAACTTGCCACATATTTTGTTCTGAATTGAACGGCACAAATTGTGCAATGTCTTACAGTAAGCTGCTGCATTGATTGTCTCATTACGAAGCAGAAATTCCACAAGCAATACTTTCTGTCTCAAAAAACTGTCAGGCGGCAGACTTCTATGAGGAGGGTATTCAAAAACTGGTACAACGTTATGACAAGTTCCTCAATATTGACGAAAATTATGTAGAAGGTACAGGTTTTCATGTAAAAATAAAATTATTGAGATTTCTTAGCACGTCTTTTTTTAATTTCAAAACGGTACTTACTTAAAAAAACACGCCTCGTACTATACATTGGTTATAGAATATGAGTCATGTGGTGAGAATACATTACGGTCTCAAATAATTGTGATTAAATAGAGAGAGCAGGTGAGATACCACATAGACGGCTCACAGAAATGAAAACTACAAATAAATGGGTGAGAACTTCGTTACGACTAAGGAATTCAAGAGTCAAGACTTCCAGACGGAACGCAACTTCAGAAACGTTTAAAACATATGTTTTGACAGCGCACAGAGAAACAGTGTGCTTGTGAAACTGTTGCGTTCATTTGTTGCGACTTATGTGGCAAACTATTATGTTTACATCATTTCGTTGGGAGTGATCACATTCACATTCATACAAACACCTATGCCGTGCAAGGAAGCTTATCTCACTCACTCACCAGTCGTAAAACGTCGGTTCGTCGACAAGAGATTCCTATCATATGACACAAGCACTGTCACTTATGCCGTGAATGACATACCAGACATGTTTTCCGGTGTAGGATTCGGTTGACCCATCGCCTTGTCATCAAACATTTGCGGTTCCCATTTGAAAGCCACTTTCCTTCGGTTGCTAGTAGAGTAGTTATGCAGAACCAACTGTCATTATAGCTGTTGCAAATGGACGCTACACCACGACACAGACACAAATTTGAATCAAGCTAACAGTTTGCCTGAGGGAAGTTTGAACAGGGCTCGCAGCTTGGCTGTCCAACGCCGTAACCACATAACTACAACGCCATTTCTGCTCTTCATAGCACATCTTGTTCTTGGACTGTTCACTGTTTCTATACTGCTTTTTCTTTCAAAGTCCAGTACAGCTTCTTGCTGTTCTCATGCTTGATCTTTGTTCAGTTTTTGGCAGGGTGCCCACTGGGCCCTCGTATCACTAAATCTGACGGGGCTGCGATGGGGAGTTTCCCTTGTTAGTACAAGGTTTTTCCTTATTCTTTCACACAGAATTTACCACTCTTCTACATGTTTCAAAATTCCATAGTGGTAGGACTCTTGTTCACTACAAATGTGGCTGTGGTAGGAATCCATTTTGGTGCTGGAGACTCGAGGTGTGCAAATATTCGTCACCAACTTAATAATTTCGCCCGGGGTCAAAAGTCACAAAACGCGTTATGCTCTTTTGCCCCGGATTCCACGTCTTCCACAGCGAGGGTATCTGCGTTTCTACACGATATTTGGCATTTCGAATTTCAAGAAATTGGAATTCAGTACGGCTGTCTACATATTAGTAGGTGGTGCTGAGTCCGTTATTTATTGTTTGAACTGGTTCTCGTCACTTCAAAAATGCTTCAAATGGCTCTGAGCACTATGGGACTTAGCTTCTGAGATCATCAGTACCCTAGAACTTAGAATTACTTAAACCTAACTAACCTAAGGACATCATACACATCCATGCCCGAGGCAGGATTCGAACCTGCGACCGTAGAGTCTTGTCATTTATTCGCAAGTTTATTCAAGAACAATCTCCTTCATTTCCACGACTCTGAAGAATGTCTTGATCGATAATTTACCTTCGACCATTCTGCACTACGAGTCATAACCATGGGATGGAATAGACATAATATTTTGTCAGATTAAGTTCAGTTTTCCTTGAGCAAAGTAATCGTGTTGAGAGCTTTTCCGTCGTATTTTTTATAATGTCACTATTGTCCTCTGCATTTACGTTAGTATACTAAAGTTATGCATAATAATGGAATATCAAGTATCAAAAGGACTACAGCACTAGGTAAAGCTTAACCACAAGACATTTGGTGTACAACGGCGTCGAAAACAAGTATTCAGCAAAGTTCTGAAATCAAAGACATACGTTTCAAACCAAAAAAGCAACAATGCTGGAACAGTTTCAGCAGCAACAAAACAGTTAATAGGACATTTGCTTGCTCTTTGGTACCAGACGTGCTTGCCAGTGGTGTTAACATGCTTTCTACTAGAACACTGAGCGCCGACCGTATTCCTGAGATATATGGAAAAACTTGATGGTAGCTGGTGGGCTGCATTACGTCGACCCGGCCATGTGATGACTATCTCGCCTGTAAGAAAAATGTGCATCAGAATAGTTTGTTGCGATTGAACATTGTCGACTCTCACGAGAAAATCTGGAAAGACGCATCGAGCAAGGTGGCTCAGAGCTAAGACACCGCACTAAAATTCGGATGGAATGAGGTTTAACAAGACGTTCAGTCGTCCGTATATAGAGTTTCTGTATTTTAGCTGAAGCATTTTGGGTGACTGTTTGTATGGATCTTTAAATAAAGTCCTTTTTCTTACCTTCCTCATTCAAATCGCGCTAATGCTTGGTTTGTTATGATTTTGATTAAATGTCATTCAAGTCCATCTTACTGTCCTTTTGAAAGGTCCAACATGTGACTGATCTCTCCTTTGTACCTCATGATATTAACAACAATGACCTGATCAACGTGAACAAGTGATGATGTTCATCCAAGACAATGGTTCTCCACATCAGGCGTCCACTACTACCAACAACCAACGTTTATTCTACAACCACAATTCCCACCTGTGCGAATCTCAATACTCCAATCATTCAAGTTCCATTCTCAATGCTACTGACTGCACAATAAACGGGTACGGTTCGTCATTGGCAGGGGACGAAATACACACACTTCAAAATGTGTGGCATACAGATCAACTTCACTGATTCTCCCATACTTATATTACGGAAAATCTGCAATTTTAGAGGTTGCCGTAAGCTACGTAGACAATTTTGTTACAAATTTCATGTCTTGAGATCTTATAGTTTTTCATCGGTCTCTTTACGCCAGAGTAGTACTCGTACCCTATGTTCGGGTTAATTGTTTGATATTGTCTAATTTCTGACTCCGCTTACAAATTTTGCACTCTGTTGGTCACAGTAGTATCGTGGAAATTGCCCCTGGCGCCCTATCATAAATCCCAATCTCCTATCCTTTCTTCTATATGTAGCCTAAGACAAATGAAAAAAGAATGACGCACCACGAAGGAATTATCAGAATGCGACTGAAATCGATAGATGTACAGGTACACAAAATGATTACAATTTCAGAAAAACTGGATGATTTATTCAGGAGAAAGAGCTTCACAAACGTCGGTAACACGTTAGTCAACCTCTGGCCCTTATGGAGGCATTTACCCCGTTCGGCATTGCTTGAGAGAGTTCTTGGATGTCCTCCTGAGAGATACCGTGCCAAATTCTATCCAATCGGTGGGTTGGATCGCCAAAGTTCCAAGATGGCTGGAGGAACATGCCCATAACGCTCCAAACATTCTCAACTGGGGAGAGATTTAGCAACCTTACTGACCAAGGAAGAATTTGTTGAGCACAGAGAAAAGCATTAGAAAGTTTCGCCGTGTGCCGCCGGACATTATCTTGCCGAAATGTAAGCCCAGGATGACTTGGGATGAAGAGTAACAAAACGGGGTGTAGAATATGGTCGGCGTACCGCCGTACCGTGAGGATGTTGCGGATGACAGCCAAAGTGGTCCTGCTATGAAAAGAAATGGCACTCCAAACCGTCGCTCCTGGTTATCGGGCCGTCAGGTAGGTATCCCATCGCTCTCCGGCGGTCTCCAGACGCGTCTTCTGGCCTGGAATCGCATTGATTGGTGTGTGCTTGTCGTCAGTGATGAGTCCCGCTTCGAACCGAACCACGATGACCAGTGATGACTTGTCTGGAGACACACCGGACACCGGTGCGACACCAACCGGACTATCGCCCGCCATGTGGCCTGAGAACTAGGTGTGACGGTCTGCAGGACCCCTTTGGTTGCCATCTGCGGCACCCTTACAGCACAGTGGTAAGTCGACAATATTCTACGTTCCGTTTTGTCGCCGTTCATGGCGAGCCATCCTGGGCTTACATTTCTGCAGGATAAATCCCGGAAGAACACGGCGAGTGTTTCTACTGCCTGTCTTTTGTGTTTGCCAAACCCTACTTCGGCCAGCAAGCTCGCCGGAATTCTCCCCAATTGAGAACGTTTGGAGTATTATAGGCAGGGCCCTCCAATCGGCTCGGAATTTTGGTGATCTAATGCGCCAATTGGGCAGAATTTGACACGGTATACCTCAGGAGGACATCCCACAACTCTATCAGTCAATGCCAAGCTGAGTAGCTGCTTGCATAAGGGCCGGAGGTGGACCAAAGCGTTATTGACTTGATCAGTTTATGAAGCTTTTGTTGTTGTTTTCTGAAATTGTAATCATTTTGTTTGCCCATAAATGTACGCCATACTTACCGATTTCCTTTCCATTCGGATAATTACTTCATGATGTTTCTTACTTTTTCTTTTTATTTTTTTGTCTTAGATTCCATATTTTCCTTTCTTCGCCAGTCCCCACGTTTCTAATTTTATCAGTCCGCTTAATTTTTAGCATCCAGGTGTAACACTAAATTTCAAACGCTTCGATTGCCTTCTTTTCCAATTTTCTCACATCCTATGAATCGCTTGCTTCCATACAATGCTATGCGTCATACATACATTCTCAGTAATTTCTTTCTCGAGTTAAGATCTATGTTTGGTAATAGTAAAGCTATTTTGGCAAGGAATGCTTTTCTTGTCTATGAGTTTTACATGCTTTGTCGCCATGTTTTAGATTACTTGCGAGGTAGCAGACTACTTTCACCTAGTCTACGACGTAGACTTCAATTTTGACATTTAACCTAATCTCATTTCTGCTGCACCTCAATATCTTTGTGTTGGTTTGGTTGATTCCAAATACATGATCTGTGCTCAGTAGACTGTCCGATCGATTCAGTAGTTTCTCGAAATTCTTCCTAACTTTGACAGAGGATAGCACTGTCATTAAAAAGAACTTATCGTAGATACGTCAAGACGTTTTTGTTAGGTCGCTTTCTCATCCGATTGTCTAATCGGGGCCGGCCGGAGTGGCCGTGCGGTTCTATGCGCTACAGTCTGGAGCCGAGCGACAGCTACGGTCGCAGGTTCGAATCCTGCCTCAGGCATGGATGTGTGTGATGTCCTTAGGTTAGTTAGGTTTAATTAGTTCTAAGTTCTAGGCGACTGATGACCTCAGCTGTTAAGTCGCATAGCGCTCAGAGCCATTTTTTTGCCTAATCGGTGTAAAGATTGCAATCGTTTTTAAACAAACTCCCCGATGAGCTAGAGACTTGAAACTTTCCACATACGTCAGAAATGGGTGACAACGGAATTATAATTCGCTTTCGTGACTGGGGTGTGGCGGAGGGTACTTTGTTGGTCACGTTTTTATTAGGTCGTTTTCTTGTCTGTTTGTTCGGTACAAATTTTGCAATTGATTTTGAACTAACGTCCCTATGAGCTACAGACTTGTTAACTTTCTAAATAGCTCAGAACTGAATGGCAATGCAATCTTAACTCGCTTTCGTGTCTGCTGTGCGACGTAGGGTACTTTGTGTAGCACTGCTCTTTCCACCTTTTCCTGTTCGAGTCGCGAAAGTTTCACGGGAAGAGCGATTGCTGGGAAGCCTCCGCGTGAGTATGAATCTCTCTAATTTTTGCCTTCAAGGTCTCCTTGCAAGATACACGAAGAAGGAAGTAATGTATTGGTTGATTCAGATGAAGAGAAATTGAAATAAACTTGAAATTTACCACATCCCTCTGTTGTACTCTCATCAAATTGTTTGAAATCGAATGAAAAATTTCACACACACGAGATTTAAAATCAAAAATTATTATTCAAATAATTTTTTAATGTAACGCGTTTTTGAAACGGAATAAACAGTACAAAATACTTTCTCCTAGCCCCATACAATTCTTAACCCCACACATATAGTCTGAGAATTTGTGCTTGCAAATTTTTAGTAGCTATGACAATACCTGTAAAATTAAAAACGAAAATGCAATACCTCGCAGTTAGGAGTTTAGAGAGTAGTGGTCGTTGAGAAAATTCAGATAACAGTTCATACCATTTGACGTGCGATAAAATTGAAAGTGAGTTAGGTGAACTACTAATGCCCAAGCTACCTACTGCATGCACTGCACGTTTTTTTTGGTTTTAAATTTTCCAAGTATTGTCATAGCTATTAAAAATTGACAAGCACATATTTTCAGGACTATCTGTTTGGGGTCAGGATTCTGTATGGGCTTGTTTCATACTTTTAGTCCTTTTAAAAACTTGTTATATTAAAAAGTTGCTCTATTTGAATAATTGTTATTTCTTTCATTGCTTTATCGTTGTGTAGGTTAAAAGTAAAGGAGGAAGACGGTAATGTCTCCTTATCCCCTTGTTAATCCGAGCACTTCGTCTTCCGTTCTTACTGCTCCTTCTTCATACTTGTATATGTTGTGTTTCTCTTCTTTCCCTGCACCTTATACTTATTTTTCTTAAGTATACAATGATTTTGCTCTATTTCACTTTGTAGTACGCTTTTTTCTAGGTCTTAAATCCAATGAAGATGTCTTGGTTTTTCTTAATTCTTACTTCCATTATCAGCCGGCCGTGGTGGTCTAGCAGTTCTGGCGCTGCAGTCCGGAACCGCGGGACTGCTACGGTCGCAGGTTCGAATCCTGCCTCGGGCATGGGTGTGTGTGGTGTCCTTAGGTTAGTTAGGTTTAAAGTAGTTCTAAGTTCTAGGGGACTTATGACCTAAGATGTTGAGTCCCATAGTGCTCAGAGCCATTTACTTCCATTATCAAGTACAACATAAAAAGTTCTTCCCTAGTGATTCTACTTTTTCTAAACCCAAATTGATCGTCATCTAATAGGTGACTTTTCTTTTCTTCTGTGTATTATTCTGGACAAAACTTGGATGCATAATTATCTCTTTTCTCTGCCATTGCTGCCTTCGGGATTGTGCAGATGATATTTTTACAAAAGTGCAGTGTCATTTCTGCAGTTTCACATACACTCCCAGATCAAAAGTATCTGGCAGCCCCATGTAATGCGAAATTGCTCACTAAATGTCACGAGGTTGACCCGGCAATATAAGAGGAGGAGGCGAGTAATGGGTTGCCAGTAGGGAAGCAGTTACAGGAGACTAGATCGGTCAGGATAGCACAGTGGCTTCAAACATGGGCCAGTCACTGGATGTCCCCTGAGTAACAAATCCATCAAGAATATTTCAACCCTTCTGAAGTTGCCCAAATCCACTGTTGATGATATCACTGTGAAGTGACAACGTGGAGAAATAACCATAGCTAAATCAAGACCAGGCAGATCTCACGTACGGACACGGAAATCACAAGCATTGCGGAGGCTGTTTGTGAAAAATCGTATGAAATCAGCGCAAAGAATGATTCGCGAGTTCACTAGTGCGACCAGCAGAGCGCAATGAGTGTGCATAGGGAGTAGAAAAGAATGAGGTATAATGGTCGAGCAATGTAGTGGGACGTGAAATTGAAGCGTCACCCATCCACCAGTGTCAGCCCAGTTTGCAGGTGAATATAAGTTTAATTTAGTTTTTGTTTATGTATTTTTGTAATATTTGTAATGGTTGTGAATTGTCTAAAGTTTTTGTATTTATTTTTTATGTTTCATGTACGGAGAGGGCGGCGCAACGAACGGAGACAGCATCTTCACTGCCGGGACCAGAGAGAAAATTGCTGGCCACTATACGTCGCGGGTCGACAGCCAAAGAGCAACAGAAGATCCTGAAACCGAGTTGTTGCGTCGTGCTTCTAAAAAATGGAAAAAATAAGAATTTGTAATGTTTGTACAACAATGACGTCATAAAAAGTTAATCATGTTGTAAATGTTCAGTTCTGTCTTGTCAAGGCTCAGGTTCACGTCTATATGTATGAAGATAATAAACTAGTGGATGCTACAAAAGTTTAAATACGTGTTCCGAGAATTTATTTATGAAGAATTATGTTAAGTAATTCATTTGACAAGATTATTAATTTTTGACAGCGTTCATCGCGAGTTTGAGTCTTGAAAGTTTATTCAATGTGGCTCTAATATCTATTAAAGCAGATAATCTGCGTTAATATAATTTCTGAGGAGAAACAAACGACATCTAAATTGAAAAAGTTTACGCAAACCAATTGGACTGACTGACGAAATGCTGCGCATACGACTCAAATGATGATGTTTTAATTACAGTTTCGTTCAAGAACCATTTAGAGACAAATTTAAAAAAGGATTTAAATAATTTTGAAGTATGTTGTCACTGACGTAGGTGACGAAGTCTGCACTTGGTCATATGTCAAAAGAAAATCATTCATACAAAACTTACGTCGTTACACTACAGCAGCTCCTCATACGTGACACATTTCTGTAGTCAGTGGTAAGCGACGGTTGAGGTGAAGTACAGAGTGACACCACTGGACAATGGATGGCTGGGAACGAGTGATTTGGAGAGGTGAAACACGCTGTAATGACGGAAGCGTTTGGTTTGGGCGAATTCTTCAGAACATTCCCTGCCATCAAATGGTTCAAATGGCTCTAAGCACTATGGGACTAACAACTGAGGTCATCAGTCCCCTAGACTTAGAACTACTTAAACCTAACTAATCTAAGGACATGACACATGTCCTTGCCTGAGGCGTGATTTGAACCTGCGACCGTAGCAGCAGCGCGGTTGGGGCTGATCAGCCACAGCGACTGGCGTTACCTGCCATCATCTGTAGTACCAAAAGTGAACTACAGAGGAGGTGGTGTTACGTTGTAGGGTGTTTTTCGTGATTAGGGTGTAGTCCCCTTATTGTGCTTAAAAAAACGCTAAATGCAGAAGGATATGAACATGGGGGGGTTGGGTTGTTTGGAGGAAGAGACCAAACTTCGAGGTCATCGGTCTCATCGGATTAGGGAAGGACGGGGAAGGAATTCGGCCGTGCCCTTTCAGAGGAACCATCCCGGCATTTGCCTGGAGCGATTTAGGGAAATCACGGAAAACCTAAATCAGGATGGCCGGACACGGGATTGAACCGTCGTCCTCCCGAATACGAGTCCAGTGTGCTATCCACTGCGCCACCTCGCTCGGTATGAACATGTTTTGCACTATTGTACACTGCGTAAAGTAGCGGAACAGTTCGGAGACAATGACTGTACCAGCAAGTCAATGCAGTGTGACATAAAGCAGCCTCTCACAGGCAGTGAATTTTGGATAGTAATGTTCGTGAAGTTGACTAGCCTGCCCACAGTCCCGACCTGATGATGGAACGCCTTTGTTACGAGTCAGAACGTTGACTTCGCTCCAGGCACTAGCTTCCAACATCACAACCTTCTCTTTCGGCTCTTGAAGAAGATCGGCTGCCATTTCTTGGCAGACTTTCAGGGATCTCATTGAAAGTGTCCTCCACAGAGTTTAAACAGTCATAAAGGTGACAGGATATTTTTGATTAGATTGTGTATTCCGGACACTAACTAGTACAGTCGTTTGGCTGTCACTTCTCCCAATGATTTTAGAAATTCAACTGAAATGCTCCCTGTCTCTTGAGCCTTATTTAGCAGCAAGTCATAGACTGTTGCGATGTGGAATGTTTACTGTTGGTTGACCCAGTACAAGCCTACAGTGAAATTTTATTGCGTCTCCTAGTTGCCGCCAAAGCCTTCAAACGGTTGTCTGTGACACGCGTAGCATCGGTGAGACTGCGCCATGTGGGTGGGTCTCGTCATGGCGACTGAGGATTCTATCCTGCAAAAAATGCGGTCCAGATTTGTGGCAGAGTATTTGGAACAATAATGGGAACAGCACCCAAAACTATTAAACGTCAGTAGAATCAACCAAAGGAGAATAAGAAATGAGTCTGTTGGTATTCTGAATTACTTTATTGAAATAATATCGACTCATTTGTAAAAATTTATCTAGGTATTGTTCTGGACAACATCCTATAATGAGTCCCCACATACAAAGTAATTTTTCTTTTTGTCTTGTTAAGTTATATAGAGACAAATGGCTGCTTGCAACAAACAGAAATATCATTTTTTTATATTAAGGGCTGGAAACCCTAGTACTCTAGGTAGCAAATAAATTTTTATTTTTATTACTAGTTCAGCTCAACACGAGCCACTTCCGATAGTAAGAAATTCTTCCTTAGTGTAATTGCTATAAAGGCACAATACATCGTTAAAATCTTTTTTGACAGTGACAACATCCACATAGAACGTAAAGGTAAAATAGCTTTATATCGTTCATAGCCAATCAAGTAGAACGAGCGTCATAAAACAAAGGCGTTATGCTCAGAAACTGACACAATTTAATCAGTATTCACTTGAGGTACATTTTTACCTACTGGTATATGAGAATTACGTACCTATGATGATCTTTGTTATGACATAATACAAATACTGAGTATATACTGTCAGATACTAAGCATAACGCCTTTGTTTTGCGACCTTCGTTCTTCTTGATTGGCTATGAAAGATGTAAAACTGTTTTAACTGTATTTTCTGTATAGATGTTGTGGGGCGGAGGGTTAATTAAGAGTATAAAGCTTCGCCGCCTTACAGCAATCTGAAAACTATTTCTGCGGTCAGCCAGAAAGCGATGGAGAACATATTGACAATAATGTCCAGTCTACAAGCCCACATTATTCTTGTGCTCTCTGAAGGAAAATATTCCTACATGCTATTTACGCAGCGGGATCATGAACTATGACTGTAAATAAATGTTTTGAGTTAATATATTCAGTACAAGTTCACGTTTAAACATAATAAAATTCCTGATGATAATAAGAGCCGATCTCTATGGTAAGTGCAAAGTAAAATGATCTATCGCCCTGACTGCTAATCATCAATTGTCACAAAAGTGGAAAATAAGCTCACCACCTGCCACGCGGTTTTGTCAACATTATAGGTGCCACACAAGCAGTTACTTCCGATCCGGGACGGTGTACAGTCCTCGCGAGTTCACCGCCTACTATTACCGAAAACGCGTTTGGCAGTTGCCCAGCTCTAGCGTCATCTGAGGCAGAGCGTATGACGGCGTTGACTGACGTGGAAACATTGATACCTCGATGTGAAGTCTCTCTCTCTCTTCCCTCTCTCTCTTTCCCTGGCAGTATGTATGTACGGGCGCAGCCGACAGCCGAACGGAAAATCTGCTATCAACCGCTGTAGGCTGAAGTAGCAACATCTAAATGGCCACTTTCCCGGAAACGTATTATTTAATAACTCTGTTGCGTAACAATTTACGATCTTCATAATTTTATGTAATACAAGTTAAGTTTGCTCCACTGCACTTAAACTTTGCCGGATAGAATTTTTAGAACGGAACTGACAGTAGAACATGGCATCTGATCTACCTCTTTAAGAGCCCTGTTATTGATAATTACTTACAATAAAGTCTTGAAACTTGGTACAGCTGCATTATTTAATGTATGTAACCAAGTGTTGTAATTAGAATTTCCTATAACAACAATATTACAAATGATATTTAATCTATTATGAATAGGGACGATTTTGTTCCAAATTTAGTTTTTAGTAAATTAATTGAAAACTTTTAAGGTAATTTAATAGTATCACATATTCAAGGCTTTTTTTTTATCAAACTAAGGTTACATACGAATTTTCATCTCTCTCAGTCAAATATTTAACGCCTTCAAGTTTTCGTAAAAACCTCAGTTTTGAATAAAATATTGCACCGATCAAATTGAAACTTGTAACTTTCGATAGTGACATTAATTGCACATTCTAAACAATTTTTGGATTTCTAGCTTTACTATATAGCGCCACTTATTTTCTTCTTAAAGTGATATGTTTAGCAAAACTGATTCATCTGATCATTCTGAGATTTAACGATTTTAGCATTAATATACATAAGCACACACTGACAAACTTTCGAAAAGTTATTTAAGTTTTTAATTTCACTCTTAGATTATGGCGCAATACTTTGTGCGTTACACAAAGGCGCGTTATGATGACGTGGCGCTAGGGTTGTGAATTGGAGCAAGTCCCGGCACGCTCGCTCGCTCCTGTATCTTTCACAATGATACAGACTTGTTTCGCCACATCGCCCCCTGTTTAGTTTTGTGAAAAAATATTTTGGAACAAAATTAAGTATTGGAAACAAGTGTGTTACTATAGCTGACCTCTTTTAAATGTAATTGATTTTTGAAAAATTTTCCTTAATACTGCACCCACGAAAGTAATCATATATATTTACAGTGTGTCCCATTTATCTTGACCACCCTAAATAACTGTTTGGTCAGATGCAAATCACAAAATGTTTCAAGCAAATGTTCTTTAGTCGTCAGGGGGACATCAATCAGCATGACCGTCTTCGTTGTAGTTTTGTTTTTCACAAAGATATGATCAGCGGGATGACTTTTTTAAATGGCACCCTGTATTTTTATTCGGTAATTCATTTCCTCTCCTACAGACCTATTCAAAAATGTATCACAGTGTACCATTCACTGAAACACAACGCTATTGATTACATAACACAACATTGACGTTGACGCTCCCAGCGTTTAGTGCAGGTACTTGGGGTAATGGAACACATTCACGTGCTGACGTTGAGAGAGGACAAATGTAAACATAAGTAGAATGTAGACTCGTCATTTCGTCAATCACCGTCTGTGGAAGAGTTGTGTGAGTAGAATATACACCAATGAAGAGAAGATAGAAATGCTATTCATGTATGAGGAATGTAAGTTAGCAGAACAGTAATTGCAATACTGTTTTCTTAAGTACGGGAACATTTAGTACAGTAGTTTAGTCCTTTTCAATACTGTTGTGTAGAGTAGGCGTACAGTAAAGGCTGTCCTTCCTACAAACTGAATCGACATAACGTTTCTTTTATTGTTGTTGTTGTTGCTGAAGGTAGGCGAAATACTACGCAGGCAGCGGAACTGTACAGAGAGTGACATCCTGACAAGAAACCATCTTCCCGACGGATGATTTCTCGTCTTGTTGTGACGCTTCAGGAAACGGGACGTTCCAACCCACGACAACGCAATCGTCGTAGCAGTCGCACAGACGAAGCAGGCGAAGTTATTGTTCTCGCTTCCGTTGCTATGAATCCACATGTGAGGACACGACAGCTTGAACACGAGATTGGCATTCCTAAAACCAGTGTACATCGTATTCTTACACGTCAGCGGTTCCATGCTTACCATGTACACCTCCACTAGAATTGCATGAGAATGATTTCCAGAATCGTGTGCAGTTCTGTCAGAGAGCACAGCAGCAAATCCTCGCCAACCCAAACTTCTTCTTCAGTGTTCTATTTACCGATGAATGTTCCTTCTCAAACAAAGGACAGGTAAATACAAGGAACATGCGTTATTAGTCCAGCGACAACCCACGATGGCTTAGACAGTGGAACATCAGCGTCAATGGAGAGTTAACGTCTGGTGTGGGATGCTTGGTACTACAATTCCTGGTCCTTATTTCATCAATGGTAGTCTAAGCGGCACAGCGTATGCCAACTTCCTCAGATGAATTCTCCCTCCTCTTCTGGATGAAGTGCCGCTAAGAACCAGAATGCTTATGTGGTATCAACACGATGCATGTCCAGCACGTAATGCCTTGCGTGTACGTCGTGTTCTGAATCGAAGGTATCCTGCCAGATGGATTGGTCGAGGAGGAACAGTTACTTAGCCTGCTAGGTCTCCTTATTTAAATCCTCTGGACTTTTTTCTTTCGGGACGCATTAAAGACGTTGTCTATCGCGATATTTCAACAACTCCAGAGGACATGCAGGAACGTATCGAGCTTGCTTGTAATTCTCTTCAGCAGGCAACACTGGAAGCAGTAAATAATTCTTTCATTCAACGAGTGCACCAGCGTATCGGTGTCCAGGGTCACCAATTTTAACACCTTTGAATGTTCTACTCCTGGGAAATGGTACAGGAGAGTCAAAGTAAATTTTGTGTTATTTTTTTACTTGGTTTTCATTTGTTTCTGACAACTCCAACAAGTGGACGAGTTTGTGATGCCGGGCTCAAAGTCAATGTTGTGTTATGTAATTAATAACGTTGTGTTTCGGTGAATGGTACACTGCGATACATTTTTTGAATAGGTCTTTAGGAGCGGAAATGAATTACCGAATAAAAAAATACAGGGTGCCATTTAAAAAAGTCATACCGCAGTTCATATCTTTGTAAAAAACAAAGCTACAACGAAGGCAATCATGCTGATTATATCCGCCTGACAGCTAAAGAACATTTGCTTGAAACATTTTGTAATTTGCATCTGGACAAACAGTTATTTAGGGTTGTCAAGACAAATCGGACACCCTGTATATAAACATGACATAACGCATTTTTACAAATCATATACACAAAATAACACAGAAACATGAAATCAAATTATTGCAAAATTAATTTTATGATTTAGAATTTTCAGTCTTTACCTGAAAGAGAAACACACAAAAACATATTAATTTTTTAGAACTCACTCATTTAATCACAATTGTGGGCACCACTATGAGCCTCTGTACAAACCACTTTCACTAAAACATTTCAGGTAGACGATGGGAAGTTACTATCTATGGCCTTCTTTCGGATATTCTGTTACAAAAGGGAAAGGGGAGGAGTCACTGTATGTGCAGTCCCCAGTGGAAATACGGCAAAAAACTCGAACGTGATATTTAAAAACAAATACAGTGGCGAGAGATTTTATCTCGACACAAAATATTATGTTGTGTGTGAATACTGACCGCTCAGGCTGTACATAATTTTTCTCGTGTGTATTATTATTATTATTATTATTATATAAAATATTGAAGAGACTTTCCATTGCAGAGAGTAAAAGGTACGCACTAATTAACAATGGACAATTTAGGTAAAGAAGGACTGTATTCATTTTCACTCTCTCTCTTGTTTACCGTGTGAGAAGTCGGGCGTATTTGTTCGCTGATGTTGAATTTAAATTCAATTGTGCTAATAGTCTGATAATATATTAGTTTAATGTCATTGTCACTTTTATTTGTTAGAGATGAGCCCTATCTCATGTCCGCTTCCTTTAAATACCAAGATTTTGAGTAATTTCCAGCGCAACAATTGCGGCCACCGCTGCAGCCCTAGACACCATTACGTGGCTATTGTAATTCATAAAATTCGCGGAAGCGAAGAATTCGCCCGCTGAAATTATAATAAACATTTTCTCCACAGCCGCCTGACGCAGCAGCAGCAGCAGCAGACGTAGTTTTAAGACTTTCATTTTCAGCTCTTGGCCGAGACCCAGAGCCACGACTCTGACTACAACTAATTGTTAAAAGTGGTAATAAATAATTCTCTCGCGTGTTTGTGGGCAATTGCAAAATGATAATCAAAGATCTCATGTTCGAGAAGAAATATTTAGCCGAGGCAAAAATACCAAAAGATTATTTCAGTTCGTAACTTAAACGTAACGTATTTCAAGATTAGTTCGTGAATAATAAGTTTGCCCAGGATTAATCTTTATTAACCAACCAATGTTAAAAAAAGTAATTTAAATTCAAATCTCAACCATTGAAAGAACCCACCACGTCACACAATTAATTAATTATTTTATATATTTTTTTAATTGTTACGAGAGACTTAGTACGTGTCCTCCTCCCTTCCTTTCTCAATACTTTCTCTAGACTGCCTTTCATGTAACTTCCATGTCCCTGAGAAACAGATAACAAAGCCTAAGCTTCTGTTCTCAACTTACATCTGACAGAGGTCAAAACACATTCTATAATCTATTTTCCTTCTGTAATTTAAGTAAATCATTGAGAAGTTATCAGAAAGAATCATTCTTTGATTTTATTATTTGGAAAACTGTTATTAACTTTTTTCAAAATGATTATTGGTTATACGTTACTTCACAAATTCGTGACATTTTACTTCATAATTAAGCTTGAATCACACTCTCTGCAATTTTTTTAACCATAGCTCTCATGCTCTTAAAGTCAACATCGTTTTTAAACATTCACAGTCTGGGCTAGTTTGCAATTTATTTAATTGCTTTGGCTGCTGGTTTACTTAGAAAATCGAGCAACCTTTGTAAGTTCTCTCTGCTTATGGCTCAGATATCAGGTAGATTGTATGTTAAAGAAGTCATTGATTCGACGGCAGTTACTCGTTTTTGACACACATAATCAAAAAGCTTTTTTTACTATAACATACCAATACTTTACAATCTGCATTTATTAACACATTCGTTTACCTGTATTGTTGTCTATATGTGTCCATATTTATCTGTTAATTGATCATCCGCCTTTTTACACAACATGAGGGAATCACTCACCAGCTTTCCTCTACGAGACGTGAGGGAATTATCAATTTTCCATCATTTTACGGTATATGTCAGCCTACTGACTTCATTTCAACTGTTTTTTTTCTGTTTTCGTTAACCATATATTTCATCGGTTCTTTCTTCCTTTTATCTTCGTCAGTCTCCTGCGTCATCTTTTACGTACATTTTTGGTGAGATCCTCACACCGCTTCTACATATCTCCTTTAATTAATATCAAAACGCTTTGGCTTGCCTCCAGTAGCTCCATTTTATTACACTCTCTTACCTACAGACGATCTTACTTCCAACTGAAAATTATTAATTTATGCAGAGTTTATTGTTTCGGATTTTAGAAATTCTCAGCTTCAATTACTTCTCTTACCGCAAAGTATATGTATTTTACTGTTACTAAACCTTTTTGTGGATCTCATTTATTATTCATTTACTTTAGCCATTATTTTTCTAACATTTGTGCTTATAGTAACCCACTGTTAGTTTAGCATTTAGAATTTACTACTGCAGACTACCTCTCATGTTCTCTTGTAACTCATCACTCAGGTATTCTATTTTTATTTACTAGGAAGACGTTACAAACAAATAAATATGTACAACATGAAGACATACCTGCCTTACTTACAATAGACACAACAGAAGAAGACCACACAGTACGCCAAACTGTGTATCCGCCAAAGAATGTTAGACTCCCTACAGAACTTAATTACTGTTAATTTTGAAAGGCTTCATGTCTAAAATGTTTCGTAGATCTAGTTCTTTCTTAACTTTTCGGATATTCCAAACGGTATTCATTTGCATGAGGTTACTTATTATCCTGAATGGTCCTTGATAAAGATGCATAAACTTCTTTGTTTCCGCTGAAATTTTCTTAGATTTCTCTTTAGTTTTGACTAACACTAGCTCATCAGTGTTAAAACTAGTGGGGGAAGCTTTTGCGTCATGCCTCCTTTTTCTGTCCAAGGCCCTCTTTTCATCTGTAGAGTTCTGAGATAGGACTGGAAAATCAACCATGTTTGAAAGTATCTTATGTGGCTACTGATCAAACATAAGTTGACAAGGAGCAAGGCCTGCTGGATCATGTTTAAGACTGTTGATGATTTCTTCAATTTTTTTGATATGATGGCCTAAGCGAATGCTTCCTGGCAATGTATGTCCTACCCAAAATGTTTAGCTCACGCCTAACCCTCTCGCTTATATTTTGCTGTGGAGAATACGCCGAGATCCTTATATGGCGAATTCCGGCCTTTTCCAGATAAAACCTGCGGACCATATTTGATAAGGGAGTCTTAGGCTTTACAATCTTTAAGAGTTAGTCCTTTGTAGCTTGTCTACCGGCGTTTTGGCGTTAGCTCTCTTTATTGGATATAACTTGATATAAAACTATCAGCCACCACAAAAACATAGGTACATCCTATATTCCACAAGATTTCGGGATTGCAGCCGGATCTCATCGACTTCTTTCCACGATATTTCGGCTGACAACCTTACAGCCATCTTCAGGCGAGTGTTTGATACTGGAGATTGCTAGTGCAAGTCGCTCTATTTATACGAAAAAGTGCCGCAGGCGCGCATGCGCAAGTTACCGTAGCATGCGCGCCGCCTGTCGATTCCAAGGCCCTCTACAATATTCCTGCATCTATGGAGCGCCAACGAATGCGTGAAAAAAGTAAAACATGCACGCAGACATGTCCAAAACAATAAAATGCAATTTCAATATTAAAATTGAAATTACTAGTCGCTCGACATGTCAGAAGCCATAAAAAGTTTTCTTTTGGTTGAAATTAAAGAAATCAACGGGTCCCAGGCCTTATTCAATAACAAGCCGCCATCACGATTAATGAGATTTTCCGCTAAACGTATTTCCACGGATTCCTTCACAACTGAATCCCAGAAGGCTCTCGATGGGGCCAAGATTTTCGTGGCCGAATAATCCATAGTATGTCCTGTGGAAATACACTCCTGGAAATTGAAATAAGAACACCGTGAATTCATTGTCCCAGGAAGGGGAAACTTTATTGACACATTCCTGGGGTCAGATACATCACATGATCACACTGACAGAACCACAGGCACATAGACACAGGCAACAGAGCATGCACAATGTCGGCACTAGTACAGTGTATATCCACCTTTCGCAGCAATGCAGGTTGCTATTCTCCCATGGAGACGATCGTAGAGATGCTGGATGTAGTCCTGTGGAACGGCTTGCCATGCCATTTCCACCTGGCGCCTCAGTTGGACCAGCGTTCGTGCTGGACGTGCAGACCGCATGAGATGACGCTTCATCCAGTCCCAAACATGCTCAATGGGGGACAGATCCGGAGATCTTGCTGGCCAGGGTAGTTGACTTACACCTTCTAGAGCACGTTGGGTGGCACGGGATACATACGGACGTGCATTGTCCTGTTGGAACAGCAAGTTCCCTTGCCGGTCTAGGAATGGTAGAACGATGGGTTCGATGACGGTTTGGATGTACCGTGCACTATTCAGTGTCCCCTCGACGATCACCAGTGGTGTACGGCCAGTGTAGGAGATCACTCCCCACACCATGATGCCGGGTGTTGGCCCTGTGTGCCTCTGTGCCTCGGTCGTATGCAGTCCTGATTGTGGCGCTCACCTGCACGGCGCCAAACAAGCATACGACCATCATTGGCACCAAGGCAGAAGCGACTCTCATCGCTGAAGACGACACGTCTCCATTCGTCCCTCCATTCACGCCTGTCGCGACACCACTGGAGGCGGGCTGCACGATGTTGGGGCGTGAGCGGAAGACGGCCTAACGGTGTGCGGGACCGTAGCCCAGCTTCATGGAGACGGTTGCGAATGGTCCTCACCGATACCCCAGGAGCAACAGTGTCCCTAATTTGCTGGGAAGTGGCGGTGCGGTCCCCTACGGCACTGCGTAGGATCCTACGATCTTGTCGTGCATCCGTGCGTTGCTGCGGTCCGGTCCCAGGTCAACGGGCACGTGCACCTTCCGCCGACCACTGGCGACAACATCGATGTACTGTGGAGACCTCACGCCCCACGTGTTGAGCAATTCGGCGGTACGTCCACCCGGCCTCCCGCATGCCCACTATACGCCCTCGCTCAAAGTCCGTCAACTGCACATACGGTTCACGTCCACGCTGTCGCGGCATGCTACCAGTGTTAAAGACTGCGATGGAGCTCCGTATGCCACGGCAAACTGGCTGACACTGACGGCGGCGGTGCACAAATGCTGCGCAGCTAGCGCCATTCGACGGCCAACACCGCGGTTCCTGGTGTGTCCGCTGTGCCGTACGTGTGATCATTGCTTGTACAGCCTTCTCGCAGTGTCCGGAGCAAGTATGGTGGGTCTGACACACCGGTGTCAATGTGTTCTTTTTTCCATTTCCAGGAGTGCACAATGTTCGGCTATGGCCGACTTACTAGGCTGTAAAAGGCGAGTGTGGCGCTCATGTTCAACGCAGCGGTCGTGTACTGTGCGTATTGTTTGACCAATGTAGGCTTTCTCACACTCGCAAGATATTTTATAAATTCCAGCCTTCCGTAATCCCAGATCATCCTTGGCTGAGCCCAGAAGAGCACGAGTCTTTGTAGGTGGCCGGAAGATTGCTTTCACACGATGTTTCTTTAAAATTCTGCCTATGTCAGAGTTGCTAAACTCCTCTTCTCTGCCGCAAGAAGTTGTGAAAAGATTGAGACCTCACAGTTCTGTTCCACCTAGGTTATATGGTCTTCCAAAGATCCATAAGGATAATGTGCCCTTACGCCCCATAGTGAGCAATGTCGGTGCTCCAACATATGATTTATCGAGTTATTTGGCTTCGCTACTGAGACTTTTCGTTGGCAAATGTACGCACCATATTCGCAACTCTGCGGACTTTATCAATAGACTGAGAACACTACAGCTGAAGGATTCGGACTTTTTAGTAAGTTTCGATGTCGTTTCACTCTTCACGAGGGTCCCTCTTTTGGATTCATTGTCACTTATCGGCAATAAGTTTACGGCCGATATAACGGCGCTGTTTCACCATGCCCTGTCCTCTACTTACTTTCTATTTAATAATGAATATTTTGAGCAACTTGACGGTGTTGCCATGGGCAGTCCTCTGTCCCCTCTGGTAGCAAACTTTTATATGGAAGACTTTGAGGAGAAGGCTCTCGATTCGGCGATGTTGAAACCAACAGTCTTCTGGCGATACGTGGACGATACCTTTGTAGTGTGGCCTCACAGTGAAGAAGAGCTTTCACGGTTTTTACAACATCTGAATTCCATCCACACAAACATTCAGTTTACGATGGAAGCTGAAAAGGATGGTTGCCTACCATTTCTGGACGTCATGGTTAAACGCAGGGTGGGTGGGTCATTGGGGCATTCTGTCTACCGAAAACCCACGCATACGGATCTGTACCTGCAGGCGTCAAGCTGTCATCACCCGTCACAAACTATGGGTGTTCTTCGAACGTTGGTGCATAGGGCACATGTCGTGTCTGATAAAGACAGCCTTGCAGACGAATTAGAGCACTTGAAATCGGTATTTCAACATAATGGATATTCTGTACATCAGGTCAGTACTGCTTTAAGGAGGAAAAAAGTGACCACCCGCAAGATCAAGAGGATAAGGAGGTGTTTAAGTCCAGAGCATTTCTCCCATATGTCGGGAACATTACATCCAAAGTAGGTAGAATTTTAAAGAAACATCGTGTGAAAGCAATCTTCCGGCCACCTACAAAGACTCGTGCTCTTCTGGGCTCAGCCAAGGATGATCTGGGATTACGGAAGGCTGGAATTTATAAAGTATCTTGCGAGTGTGAGAAAGCCTACATTGGTCAAACCATACGCACAGTACACGACCGCTGCGTTGAACATGAGCGCCACACTCGCCTTTTACAGCCTAGTAAGTCGGCCATAGCCGAACATTGTATTTCCACAGGACATACTATGGATTATTCGGCCACGAAAATCTTGGCCCCATCGAGAGCCTTCTGGGATTCAGTTGTGAAGGAATCCGTGGAAATACGTTTAGCGGAAAATCTCATTAATCGTGAGGGCGGCTTTTTATTGAATAAGGCCTGGGACCCGTTGATTTCTTTAATTTCAACCAAAAGAAAACTTTTTATGGCTTCTGACATGTCGAGCGACAAGTAATTTCAATTTTAATACTGAAATTGCATTTTATTGTTTTGGACACGTCTGCGTGCCTGTTTTACTTTTTTCACGCATTCGTTGGCGCTCCATAGATGCAGGAATATTGTAGAGGGCCTTGGAATCGACAGGCGGCGCGCATGCTACGGTAACTTGCGCATGCGCGCCTGCGGCACTTTTTCGTATAAATAGAGCGACTTGCACTAACAATCTCCAGTGTCAAACACTCGCCTGAAGATGGCTGTAAGGTTGTCAGCCGAAATATCGTGGAAAGAAGTCGATGAGATCCGGCTGCAATCCCGAAATTTTGTGGATTATTCGATACGCCGGGAAAATTTCAAGAGTCACATAGGTACATCCTCCTTTAGATGTCTGGAGGGGCTCAAAAATTATCGGCTGCGCATATTTCCAGAGGCTCACTTGTTTCTACATTGTGCATATCTCCGTGCACTATACTATTTCCTGGACATATCTTCTGACAAACAGCCTTCTTGCTATTCTATGATGCATGTTGTCGAAAATCAGTTTATCACTTAATTTAGCAATGCATTTCATGGCCCCCTAATGGTCATATTGTAGATGCACGTAATCTTTCTGCACATCCACATGTTGTGATGGAAAACATGTTTTCCATTCTTCTGAATCCAATTTCTTTCTTCGGAATAAAGCCAACAGTACTGCGCTACTATTGGATACTTAGGGATCCTTAAATGGCTTCTGACTAACCTCAACCGATCGTCATCATTTTGCTCCCTTCTTAAGTTTTTACATATCCGCCAAAGAATGTTAGACTCCCTACAGTGCACTTCCCTCCTTGAGTTCAAGTGTGGCCAACATGCTCACTTCATTCGTATCTGCTAACGGTATTTTTGATTCTCTGGATTACCCGGCACTTCTTGATAGCCCACTGCTACAAGATTGTTCTTCTCTTATGTGTGTGTAATCTCAAGGTCGCACTGCTGAAGGTCCTTAGCCATGTGGGAGTTGCCAACAGTATATCATCTACATGAATAGACACGTAATTTAATAATTCCTGCCCCAGTACATGAGCCATTATTCTTACAAGGCACACACTGAAATATTTAATCCAAATGTGACTACTTTATATTGGTAGTACACTCCTTCGTACAAAAAGGCTGTATATTTGAGTGATTCTTTCGCCAGGGGCAAATTCGAGTATCCACAAGTTATGTCCATGAATGTAAGATACATAACCCCTCGGAACTTTTGTGTCAGTCGGTCCACATTTTGGGGATGGTCACTCTCTCTTAACACATTTGCAGTTAGTCAACATGCGTCCGGCACTAATCTGACGCTTCCATCACGCTTAGTTATAACAACAAGAGGATTATTATATTCACTAACCGCTTACTCAATGACACCCCATGCCAACATACGTTGAATTTCTTTCTTAACAACTTGTTTTCTCGAAACACGTATCTGATAAGGTTTCTTCGAAAATACCTGCCGAGGCTATACATTCAAATGGCACTCATTCTCTTTAACTTCACCAGGCTCATTTTGATAAACGGTTATTATTTCCCTTAATTCTCCTCTCTGTCTATCAGAAATTTGATTTGTTGACTGTGCCTTTGCATCTATCTCTTCCAGGATCATATTATTTTCCGCATTAGCATCTTGCACGGTATTACCGAATGCAGTATCTTCCTGCAAGTATCCGTTATTCCCTATTGCTCTAATAGGCAGTTCTCATACTTCAATATTACTGTCTATATAATTTCCTATGAAAGTTTCAGTAATTGCCCGAGTAACAGATGAGAATAATACTAAGTGGTTCTGGTCAAAATCAATCCTTCCTTGGTATTTCGTAAAGATATCTGTGCCAATTAACATCTTCACACTTAAACTGAACATCATTAAACGAGGATGGTCTATTATTACGTCACCTATACCATTTGGTATCAAAGCTTCGTGCTGCACTGGTCTGGAAACTTTCCCAGTAACACCTATTATTCTTAAACCAATTACTTCCATGATAGTTAATGCACTATTATTAGGAACAGAATTAAAAAATGCTAGAGGCAAAGCACTTGCTTCACTGTCGTTATCAAGAAGAAACACATTATAACTCCTGAGATGTTAGTATTTATAATAGGGAGAGTTATTATAGTTTGAACAGGTTCCTCATAAAAGTCTTTACATCTTTTTAATCTGTTTCCAGCTAAAGTAATTTTGTTCAATTGAAAGTATATTTACACTCTGCTTCACGGGGTCATCAATCTCTACATTTTCAGCTGCCTTTTCCAACCCGTCCACCAATTTTAAATCAAAGCACTTGACAACTTCCTCTATTTTCTTTTGCTTTACATTAGCTAAGCTACTCTCTATCTCTGAGCAATTGCGTCCCTGCGCAACATTGCCAACTATAGCACTGTGGTCGGCTTTTACAGTTTGTGGCAAGTCAATACAGCTAAAAGGTTTCTTGACGTCATTATTATTGCTACGACCTTCATCCATCAACTCCTCCTCTTCAAAACCTTGCAAATCTGACTCTGCCCCCTATCCAAACCGTCAGCCTTCATACTGCCATTATTGTCGAAGATGTAAGTCTTTACTTCATTTTCGTCCTTGTCTGATTCAAATCTGTTAATTTTTTCCTCCCTATTATCTGTAGCATTTTCCTTTTCCTTCTTGACCCATTTTTTTGTGTGTCCAAAATACTGTCACCTACATAATGCGAGTGGTTTAGCACATCACTGGTAATGTTTGTTACTATTTCATCAGCCCTGTCATCGGTTTGCGTGTGCTGATTGACTATGATCGGTGTTGATGTTACTGGCTGTGTTACTGTTTCCCCCTGATGAAAGGCAGTTTCCTCATAGACGGGACTTCGTTTTCCAGCACGGCATGTTATGTTCATTCGATTCAGAACCAGATCGGATAGTATTCTGCTCTCCGTCTCGTCTCAATGGCACATCATTTACATTTCTGCTTTCATCATAATACTTGCTGCGAAAGTGCGGTGGCTGTCTACCTGCGCTTCCTCTACGATGACCTGGCCGTCGACATTTAGGTTGCGTATTCTGAACCTCCATACTTAACGTTCCACTGTCGTTATTGCTGTTGTTTACATGATTGTTAGAAGATCTATTATTATTTAGCATCTGCTCCTCAGCAGCAGCTACTATTTCTACTCGCTCCAGATACTGAATGAACCTATCCATATTATCTCTAGGTGCGGAAATGATTCTTTCCTGTCAGTGCCAAAGCAGCTTACCTTGTTGTTGTTGTTGTGGTCTTCAGTCCTGAGACTGGTTTGATGTAGCTCTCCATGCTACTCTATCCTGTGCAAGCTTCTTCATCTCCCAGTACCTACTGCAACCTACATCCTTCTGAATCTGCTTAGTGTATTCATCTCTTGGTCTCCATCTACGTTTTTTACCCTCCACGCTGCCCTCCAACACTAAATTTGTGATCCCTTGATGCCTCAGAACATGTCCTACCAACCGATCCTTTCTTCTAGTTAAGTTGTGCCACAAACTCCTTTTCTCCCCATCTATTCAATACCTTCTCATTAGTTATGTGATCTACCCACCTAATCTTCAGCATTCTTCTGTAGCACCACATTTCGAAAGCCTCTATTCTCTTCTTGTCCAAACTATTTATTGTCCATGTTTCACTTCCATACATGGCTACACTCCATACAAATACTTTCAGAAATGACTTTCTGACACTTAAATCTATACTCGATGTTAACAAATTTCTCTTCTTCAGAAACGCTTTCTTTGCCATTGCCAGTCTACATTTTATATCCCCCCTACTTCGACCATCATCAGTTATTTTTCTCCCCAAATAGCAAAACTCCTTTACTACTTTAAGTGTCTCATTTCCTAATCTAATTCCCTCAGCATCACTCGACTTAATTCGACTACATTCCATTACCCTCGTTTTGCTTTTGTTGATGTTCATCTTACATCCTCCTTTCAAGACACTATACATTCCGTTCAACTGCTCTTCCAAGTCCTTTGCTGTCTCTGACAGAATTACAATGTCATCGGCGAACCTCAAAATTTTTATTTATTCTCCGTGGATTTTAATACCTACTCCGAATTTTTCTTTTGTTTCCTTCACTGCTTGCTCTATATACAGATTGAATAACATCGGGGATAGGCTACAACCCTGTCTCACTCCCTTCCCAACCACTGCTTCCCTTTCATACCCCTCGACTCTTATAACTGCCATCTGGTTTCTGTACAAATTGTAAATAGCCTTTCGCTCCCTGTATTTTACCCCTGCCACCTTCAGAATTTGAAAGAGAGTATTCCAGTCAACATTGTCAAAAGCTTTCTCTAAGTCTATAAATGCTAGAAACGTAGGTTTGCCTTTCCTTAATCTTTCTTCTAAGATAAGTCATAGAGTCAGTATTGCCTCACGTGTTCCAACATTTCTACGGAATCCAAACTGAACTTCCCCGACGTCGGCTTCTACTGGTTTTTCCATTCGTCTGCAAAGAATTCGCGTTAGTATTTTGCAGCTGTGACTTATTAAATTGATAGTTCGGTAATTTTCACATCTGTCTCCACCTGCTTTCTTTGGGATTGGAATTATTATATTCTTCTTGAAGTCTGAGGGTATTTCGCCTGTTTCATACATCTTGCTCACCAGATTGTAGAGTTTTGTCAGGACTGGCTCTCCCAAGGCCGTCAGTAGTTCCAATGGAATGTTGTCTACTCCGGGGGCCTTGTTTCGACTCAGGTCTTTCAGTGCTCTGTCAAACTCTTCACGCAGTATCGTATCTCCCATTTCATCTTCATCTACATCCTCTTCCATTTCCATAATATTGTCCTCAAGTACATCGCCCTTGTATAGACCCTCTATATACTCCTTTCTCCTTTCTGCTTTCCCTTCTTTGCTTAGAACTGGGTTTCCATCTGAGCTCTTGATGTTCATGCAAGTGGTTCTCTTTTCTCCAAAGGTCTCTTTAATTTTCCTGCAGGCAGTATCTATCTTACCCCCAGTGAGATAAGCCTCTACATCCTTACATTTGTCCTCTAGCCATCCCTGCTTAGCCATTTTGCACTTCCTGTCGATCTCATTTTTGAGACGTTTGTATTCCTTTTTGCCTGCTTCATTTACTGCATTTTTATATTTTCTCCTTTCATCAATTAAATTCAATATTTCTTCTGTTACCCAAGGATTTCTACTAGCCCTCGTCTTCTTACCTACTTGATCCTCTGCTGCCTTCACTACTTCATCCCTCAAAGCTACCCATTCTTATTCTACTGTATTTCTTTCCCCCATTCCTGTCAACTGTTCCCTTATGTTCTCCCTGAAAATCTGTACTACCTCTGGTTTAGTCAGTTTATTCAGGTCCCATTTCCTTAAATTCCCACCTTTTTGCAGTTTCTTCAGATTTAATCTACAGGTCATAACCAATAGATTTTGGTCAGGGTCCACATCTGCCCCTGGAAATATCTTACAATTAAAAACCTGGTTCCTAAATCTTTGTCTTACCATTATATAATCTATCTGAAACCTGTCAGTATCTCCAGACTTCTTCCATGTATACAGCCTTCTTTTATGATTCTTGAATCAAGTGTTAGCTAAGTTGTGCTCTGTGCAAAATTCTACCAGGCGGCTTCCTCTTTCATTTCTTAACCCCAATTCATATTCTCCCTTCACTACCTGAATAATTTCTTTTATCTCATCATACATTTAATCAATTTCTTCATCCTCGCAGAGCTAGTTGGCATATAAACTTGTACTACTGTAGTAGGCATGGGCTTCGTGTCTATCTTAGCCACACTAATGCGTTCACTATGCTGTTTGTAGTAGCTAACCCGCACTCCTATTTTTTTATTCATTATTAAACCTACTCCTGCATTACCTCTATTTGATTTTGTATTTATAACCCTGTATTCACCCGACCAAAAGTCTTGTTCCTCCTGCTACTGAACTTCACTAATTGCCACTGTATCTAACTTTAACCTATCCATTTCCCTTTTTAAATTTTCTAACCTACCTGCCCGATTAAGGGATCTGACATTCCACGCTCCGATCCGTAGAACGCCAGTTTTCTTTCTCCTGATAACGACGTCCTCCTGAGTAGTCCCCGCCCGGAGAACCGAATGGGGGACTATTTTACCTCCGGAATATTTTACCCAAGAGGACGCCATCATCATTTAACCATACAGCAAAGCTGTATGCCCTCAGGGAAAAATTACGGCTGTAGTTTCCCCTTGCTTTCAGCCGTTCGCAGTACCGCAACAGCAACATCGTTTGGTTAGTGTTACAAGGGCAGATCAGTCAATCATCCAGACTGTTGCCCCTGCAACTACTGAAAAGGCTGCTGCCCCTCTTCAGGAACCACACGTTTGTCTGGCCTCTCAACAGATACACCTCCGTTTTGGTTGCACCTACGGTACGGCTATCTGTATCGTTGAGGCACGCAAGACGCAAGCCTCCCCACCATCGGCAAGGTCTATGGTTCATGGGGGGGGGGGGGGGGGGGGGAGCACAACTAGGTGTTATTTGTGTGATGCGTATGGATAGATGTAACTTTTTAATCAACGAAACGTTTATTGCATCTGAGATATTCTCTCGAAGAATATTGATCATGAAAAGATGCAGGTTCGCCGTATCATTTCACACTGCTCCTCCGATCGATCTACGTCACGTGATATCTGAAGAATGTTTGTCAAATCTTTTATAAATTGATAAATACACACCTTGAATGCGTATTGTTTTCTTGAATTTGTTTATTGTGCCATCGACTAACTAAACATTCACAAAGGAGCTTAACAGCGTCGCACAACAATAGCAAAATCTCTCCAACATCAAACACGTCCGATCTCTGTATTCGCTTCACACGGAGTCCTCAAATATACCTACATCTTTGGTAATTCCAGAACACGCAACGTCCAATTCTCGCAGGCAGTTTATACTACTCTCGGCATTAATAATTCGCCGCACCAATACCTCCAGAGTGAATTGCAGAGACGCAGTGTCTCACCAACACAGTTAGAGCGGAACAGACCGGTGATGCTGTATTGTAACATATCACCCCGGACTACAAGTCCATTTAAAGAAAAAGGAGAGATAGTTTACAAGTATACTAAACAGTACACCGTGAACGATCAATTACATTTGCCCAGCCTAAGCGGTTAAAGGCGCTGCAGTTGAGTCCCATAGTGCTCAGAGCCATTTTTTTGATCATTTGTCCAGCAAGTAGCCCTGCAATAATCAAGTATGATACAGACAGAAATATTCTTCTAAAATGCAATGAAGTTACGTTGAGAGCGTTCGAGAATGGTAGCAAAAACACCATTTACGGTCAATTACATTTGTCAAGAATTGAGAGAACTTCCAGCAAGTAGCCCTACAATAATCAAGTATGATACAAACAGAAATATTCTTCTGAAATGCAATAAAGTTACGTTGAGAGCGTTCGAGAATGGTAGGAAAATCCCAAAACTAAATAATCATCAAAGATTCGTGGAAACAGTCCATTTCGTAATCATAATACACGAATTATTCACCAGCTTAGAACAGTTCAGAGTTCACCGATTTATTAATTATCACACTCGACACTAAGAACAGTAATTCATACTCTGCCTATCCTCAGTTCTGTAATACAAACGGAAAAAACAATCCTGCTGTGGCGCACATTTCAGACCTCTCAGAATATAAAATCGCTTCAGAAGTTAAAGTGTGATAGCGGGCTTTCATTGCCCAAAATCAAACACCTCCAACATTTAATAGCACTCGTTACAACAGGCATATCTGCCTCCTTCCCGTACTCACATAAAAGTGCCAGAACTTCTCACTTGAGCTCTTCATTCTAGGAAGTCCCAGTCTGCACTAGTCTGCTTTTCCATTGGTCGAAGGCCGTCCCCACCAAAAATACGTTGTTCTTATGTTCTACAGATACGATTTGACTCCTCTTTGCCACTTCTTGAACTAAACTAATATATTACAACAATGTTTAAATAAAGAAAAGTTACAAACTTTTGGTCACACTCAGAACATTTGCATTAAATGTAAATAAATGTTGATACATAAATAAATAAGCCAGTATTCTTACAGAAGTGTACTGATGATAAATGACAATAGCTTGTCTTTAAATATTGTTTAAACAGTTACTTAGATCTGCGCCTTTTGGCACTCATTCACAAAGGTGATGTTGGCTAAAATACATGATTAACAACTTGTGAAATTATGATGGTTTTGTATTACCAGTTGTAATTAATACTTAAATAAAGCTACTGGCAAAACATTAAATAAATACACAAATACGACAATATGTGAGGTATTCATGCTGTGTTCATTTGCTGTGTAATTGTGGAGAATACGATGTTCTGACAAACATAATGAGAAGATATTAAAGACGTAATAAATTAAGAAGAAAAATAGGTACAGATTCATAACTTTCCGAGGTGATAGCTAAAGAGCAGAGCTATCATCTGAGCTACTGTATGTTGAAATCGCTTGAAGCGTTTAAAAGTTGTTAATGCAGAGGTTCATTGTGAAAACGTTTACTCGCCGTGAAATATTAACTTTTGCAGTTTTAAAAATATTGAAATATTGTTGTGCCAATGGATGCGCCTCATTATTCTCAGACTGCAGATGTATTCAGATTTGCTTTAATACTTTAATGTGAATTATCTCTAGCCATGTACTCCTTGTCTCTGCGCCTGAGCTCGTCTGGAGTGGTTGCGCGTCGACGGCATCCCACTGACTCACATCCAGCGAAGCAAATTCAACTGTCCTCAGTAGCAGGCCTAGGCGGGCGAATAAGTCGCCTGCATACTTGTAACGATACAAGTGCAAGATTGTTGGGGACCAGGGCCACTATTTAATTAAATTCTGGACAGACTGCATCCACAACATATGCTGTGTGTTTCTTGTTAGCCTTATGCAGCTGGGACAATCGAATTAAAGTTAAGTACGTAGCATTTCCAATAATAACGATATGCCAACTCTCTATGACAACTGGAATGGGTTCTAGTTTGTGAAATGCTGGGCACCAGACTACGCACGTGCAAAGATGTTATTAAAATTTATCTTCTTATGTAAATTTAGTTTGATGCCAATGCCAATGGAGAAAGAAATGAAATATTTTATAATAGTTTTACTGGCCCTCGAAATGGCCACGCAATGTTGTATTATGGCCGGTTTCGACTCGATATGTCCATCATTAGAGTTTAACTCTATTAATGTTATTAATACCCTGGTAGATACAGTTATAAGTGTAATTAAATTGTTCGCTGATGATATAGGGAAGTCACAACTAAAGTACAGAAAATTTTAGCCAAATGGAGGAGGATCAGCTGAATCTCTGTGCTTGGCCCTTGGTCTGGCAGTTCACTCTCAACGCAAACAATTGTAAGATGCTTAAAAAAAATGGCTCTGAGCACTATGGGACTTAACTTCCGAGATCATCAGTCCCCTAGAACTTAGAACTACTTAAACCTAATTAACCTAAGGACATCACACACATCCATGCCCGAGGCAGGATTCGAACCTGCGACCGTAGCGGTCGCGCGATTCCACACTGTAGCGCCTAGAACCGCTCGGCCATCGCGGCCGGCAAGATGAGTAAAGCCAAAAGACATACAGTAAGTGTTCATTAAGCAATGAATGAATTAGAAAGCAACCACGAGAAGAAAATGGAACTGAACATAGGCTTTTTATTACTTGTTCTGAAAGTTATACGATGAAACAAAAATTCTATGGATATGATTAATTTATCCATCTTAATAATGTTATCTAAGAACTTCAAGAACCCGTCACTTTTTTTGCACAGTTTTGTTTCTACCTAGACGCGCTTCAAGCTTTCATCCATTTTCAGTTGGCGTAATATGCCAGTACAATCTTTTTTCTGACCAAATTTTGAACGCTGCAACTGGTTTTTGCCAAATAAGAATTCGATGAGATACCACGTTTCTCGAGTTGTCCATTAACATTTAATTAACTGCTACAGCATCTGTTTTGTTCCAAACCGCCTCCGTAGCCAAATGGCGAGCGTAGATGCGTTCGGGGCAGGAGGGCCCGCGTTTGATTTCCGCTACCTTGCCAGTTTCTTCCTGAGGATGGGAGGTCTCGTACCTGGTCCACTCGGCGTATTGAGGCCAAATAAGGACCCGTTTCAATAAAGAAGCAGCGGTATCATCTGAATCTATCTGCTGGCAATAACGGCTGGAGGGACTGGCGACATGCCGGTCACGTGTCCCACGATCACAGATCGCTCCTCGTACTGCCTGATCCGTGAGTGGTGTTAACGTTTGTTGCTTCTGTTCTGTAATTTGTAATTCCTTTTTCGGCTTTTGTATGCACAGTAAAAACACATTTAGATTTGTAAGGTGTCAGGCAAATCCAACACCTTCCATGAAAACCCTGACATGATAAGCAAATCCAGTAGTATGTCACATAGCTCCGAATAAATCGTGACATTAAATTAACCAAAGTAATACGAGTAACGAGTGAGCAAATGGAATACCACAGACTAACACAAGAATGCCTAAATGCATGTCATACCTTCCCACCGTGAGACAGACGCAGTTCCGAGGGGAGAAACGAGAACAGAAGCCGAGAGCAGAACCGTGTTAAGTTAGAAGGCCCTACAATAAGGGACGGACTCCCACATCCCCAGCTAACCGTTAGGACCACCCCCCAGCCCATGTTAAAAGCTAGAGCCCTCCAGAAGAACAGTATAGATCTTACGATAGCACAAGAAGGACCACCCCAGCCGCATGTTTTAGCGTGAGACTTTTTCGCGTCTCTGTTACGTCAGGACCACCCCCAGCCCATGTTAAAAGATAGAGCCCTCCAGAAGAACAGTATAGATCTTACGATAACGCTAAAAGGACCACACCAGCTGCAAGTTTTAGCGTGAGACTTTTTCGCGTCTCTGTTACGTTGCAAACTTTAAAAACATTGCCCCACCACGAAAAGTATAACGTTTCTCATTGGATAGACAGAATATTTGTAGGCGGAGCTTAAGGTTAACATTGAGACCATGATTGGTCAGATGAAAACACAGCCAGATAGTTTTTTTAAACCAACTTCGGTAAATTGTAGTAAGGAGAAGTTAGAAGAGAGTTGCTTCCGAGACGGCGAGGTGAGCGGAGCTGTGCTGCCCGCCGCCCCCTGACGGACACCGACAAAGTAATGAATGCACGCGATGCCACATAACAGCGCATAAAGCTTCACTCAGAACTGCAGAAGTCTCATCTGTTACACCCCCTTTTGTGTAATACTGGTGTCGATCGTCAGTTAAAGCTCATGGTGTTCACATTTGCTACGTAAGTTAAAATCTGAAACGCGATGATTTTTCTTTTATATAATTATTGAGAAGCCACATCAGTCACTGTAATTTACGACAAGTTAGATAAGTAATTAAAGATAATTGAGGGTCATTATAGACCATTTTGATAGTTTTCTCTTTTGTGAAACTTAATTTTGTAAGTAGGCTGTTTATGTTTTCTTATTGGCAACGTTACGTAGCGCTCTATATGAAAATCACTGGCTGTGCTGTGTGCAGTCTGTGGCTAGTTTGCATTGTTGTCTGCCATTGTAGTGTTGGGCAGCGGCAGCTGGATGTGAACAGCGCGTAGCGTTGCGCAGCTAGAGGTGAGCCGCCAGCAGTGGTGGATGTGTGGAAGGAAATGGCGGAGTTTTGAAATTACATATATTATGACTTTTGATGATATTAAGGTAAATACATTGTTTGTTCTCTATTAAAATCTTTCATTTGCTAACTATCCCTATTAGTAGTTAGTGCCTTCCGTAATTTGAATCTTTTATTTATCTGGCAGTAGTGGCGCTCGCCGTATTGCAGTAGTTCGAGTAACGAAGATTGTTGTGAGGTAAGTGATTTGTGAAAGGTATAGTTTAATGTTTGTCTGGGCCATTCTTTTGTAGGGATTTTTGATAGTCAGATTGCGTTGCGCTAAAATTATTGTGTGTCAGTTTAAGCACAGTCGTGTATAAATTGTTCTAAGGGGACGTTTCAATTTAAACCTAGATTATAGATGTGATATGGCATAGGTCATCCTTCGATCCATTGTAGAACTTGGAAACCCACTCAGGGAATATTCATTCTCATTTTTGTTGAACGCAGTTGGTTTTTACCATCCTGTATTAAAACATTTCCTTTTATCAATAGTGCAATTTATAAACAATGTTTTGTGAGTAGAATAAAATTTCCAATGGTAAACTTAACTGCTTTTTCAACGTTATTTTACCAGCTAACTAAAAATAGGAAAGCCTTGAACCCCTTCCACTAAATTTAGTTAGTATTAAGATTCTTTTACAGGGAGTGCAGTGGAGCTGACGCTGAAATCATGAAGTATTTGGTTATATCATCGCTAGTCTCACTGAACTCTTCTGAATTCTATATGTCATGTGTGGTCTGGCGTCTCCTTACCAGCAACAGGTCCCAGGTTCAAACTAGTCAATTCCCTAAAAAACGCGCTCAGAGCGTCGTTGCGCGAAAGTGGTAGGGATACACGATATAGAACAAACAGACACCACGCAGAATGTTAGAAAATGGCGACCCTGCCAGGATGGTAAACTACCATGATTGAAGGTCGACCACATGCCTAACTAGGTCAGAAAAATATATTGTTGAAATATTTTTGTAACAATTTTTTTTTTCCTAAAGTTATACATAGTCGAAAACAGTAGCTGCAGCGATAGATAGTAAGAAAGTATTCAATAAAAGTAAGACATTCTGGCAGAGACAATAGCATAATTAAGTTATGAATGTTAATATTGTTAGAATTAAGTTTTCTCTCCAATGCAAGCGCACAGGTGGCGGATACATCGTTGACAAGTTGGTTCTGACCCAACAAATAAGTGAATGGTTTGTCAAGTCGTGTGAACAAAAAATTTGTGAAACGCGTTAGATGGTATGAGCGCATGTTGACTCGAAGTAGGGCGCGTGAATTGCTTTTAAAACAGAAAATAAGGGATCCGGAAAGATTAGCAGTTGCAGATGGAGACCTTGACCGAATTGAGGTAGAGACCCAGCATGAAAATCGACAGAGAATAGAGGACAGTACAACAGACGATGCAGTATCGCGAGAAATAGGACATAATGCACCATAACGAGGATAATGTGCGTCAAGGCATAGAAAACATAAGTCAGCATACGACAGAGGAGCAGGAAAGTAGAGAGACAGTCGATGAGGATTCTAACTTGCGTCTTGAATACGTAGAACCCATAGTACAAGTAATCAGAGCTCCCTCACCACAGAGTACAAGGAATGCGAGCAGAAACGTGCCACAGCACAGTTCAAAGCAATCGGTTGCAAACCAACAATTGGGCGAAAACACAGATCGTAGGACGCCGGAGGAAAACGCAATAGGACCCACTAATCTGGCAGAATTATTACAATTAATGACGGAAACCATGACAAGACAAAATAAAGAAATTGCGAACCAAATTAAAATTCAGAATGTAGAAATGGCGAAACAAAATGCAGAAACCACGAGACAAATGCGTGCGATTAAAGAACAAAACAAAAAAATTCAGTTACACCTAAGTCATATTGAAGACGAGGCAAAAGAATCTCGAGAAGAGATAGGAAACTTAATAACAGGTCACAATCAATTGAGAACAGACGTTGACAAGATACCAGCGGACCTACAAACATTGCGTAATGACATTCAGGACGAGATCAAAACATTACGTAACAACACCCAGGGAGAAGTCAAGAAACTAGAGAAACAGATAAACGTAATTACTAGACAAGCACCAGGTACTGCTCGTGAAATTGTTGAAAATAATGTAACACAAACGTTTTACAAAAGCAGCGCTGAAAAGATATGATAACCGCATGGTCAAAATAGAAGCGCAAACGAAGCGACAATTTCAGAAATTGCGAACAGAGTTCTTGCAAACCATTGAAGAGCGTAGTGAACAGGATCGAACAAGCACAGAGTCTGCAACCACATCCGTATCTGTAACAGCACCGGAAAAACACGCAATTAACGAAGATATTACATATTTGCGATTACAATCACAGGCGGAAAGTAACATACGTGAAGTCAGACAGCCTGCACAGCAACAAACACGTTTCGAAATTCTTGATGAACAAACGTCATCACAAACACATGCGGAACCACAAATGTATGTTTCAAGACAGTTTATATCGTGCAATGAAGCAACAAGGTTAGCCAGACAAGATACCGAACCAATACCTGACAATGGAAAGCCAGGTCGAGAAGAGTACAGTGCAATGCATTCAGCTACTCGTTCACAACCGATGGAAGAAAATTATTGCGTACCACTCCAACGATACTACGCAAGGGTACGCGAAAGTTACAGTGGACAATATCCAATGGATCTACCACAACCGGAAAGAACGACGGGAGAAATGATCAGAAACAAAAGTGGCGAAGAATCGCGAATTTCATATGGAACTATGACGAAGTACGACAACGATCATTTCCTCATAGTCAGAAAATTTCAACACTTTCGAGAAGGAAACTCATTACATCCACGAACTTTTATTGATCAATTCCGAGTAGGATTACCAGAACACTGGACGCTAGCACACAAATTACACTTTATATGTGCACACATGTCAGGAACAGTCGCAGAAACCATGCAGAATGTTGCAGCGACATGCCGATCGTACGAAGATTTCAGAGAGAAGTTTCTCTCACGATATTGGTCTAGCGAAGCACAGAACAGAGTGAAGTACGAATTATTACAGAACCCATATTTTGAAAATTCAGGAGAGAAGAGTCCTGTGAAATTTTTCAAATTAATGGCAAAGAAAAATCAATGCTTAGATGTACCATACAGTGACGGAAAGTTGATTAAATTATGCGCGATGAAGCTACCATTGAAATACCAGCAATCATTAGTAGGTCGCGGAGGCAATGGCGTCGAAGCCTTTAAAGGTATTCTAAGGGAACTAGAGTTCATATTTTCGGAAGATGACGCAAGAAAAAGACGAAGCGCACGTGAAAACGAAAGTAAAAAGCAGTGGAATCCACAAGACACAGTACGAAGAAACAATAATTACGAACCACGTGATAACTTCGCACCAAGAAACGACAATAGATTTCAACAAAGAACCGGTTATGGATTTAGAAGAGAATATGGCAATAACTATAATTCACCCAGGAACGGCAACAACTATTACAGAGGGAATAACGACAACCGGAACGGGTACTGGAGAACCAATATCAACAAAGAAACCACTATCAACAAGCTGAACAAGAAAAGTGAATACAGATAGAAGAGGTGAAGGTAAGACCACCAAACCACGATAAACGTTCGAATTGACAGCTAAGCGCCCATGCCAAAGAGAATGACGCACCGACCCAGGACAATTGCAGCACCTTGAACACAGAAGTAAAAATCTTATCACGAGAAGAGAAGGAGGAAGAAACAAATCCTCAGGGACCAGATGAAAACGAAGACAAGAAAATAACAATATCGTGTTGGGACGAAATTAATTGGGAGAATACTGACGAGGAAGATGAATTACCAGAGGCATGCACAACGAATGTAGGAGGAAAGGACGAAGTAATGAGTATTGCAGAGCTATTTGAGATGGAAACCAGGGAAAGCGAATTCAATGAGGATAATGCGCAGTCGACAGAAGTTGAACATAAGTTACTAGTGGGCACACAACCCAACGTATACAATGAAGGAAGTTATGAAGCGATAATTAGAGCATTTAGATGCGATTATGTGGAAGTAGCGACGAAGAAGGAGAAGATAGACGAGGATGAGGAAAAAGTAGAGGATGTTGAAGAAAGGGTAAATGAAGGAAGAAATAGAGAAGAGGAAATAGAAGAGAGAGAAGTAGCAGTCGAAGCTTATCCTACAGAAAGTTCGAATTCACAAGGGAAATTCCTAAAAAGACTCATGTATGATTCAGTGGAGGATTCGTTGATGCAAGAAGAAGAAGAACAGAACCAACCCTTTCAAATTCAACCAATTGTGAAGGCCATGGTAAAGCATATCCCAGTCAATATTGTAATTGATAGCGGAAGTGAACTGACTGCGATCTCAGAAAATTTATTCGTGCAGTGTAATGCCAATGAGGAATTACCAGTTCTGAAAACACGTAAGATTAAAGTAAGAGGTCCTATTAAAAACAATGCTGCGGAAGTTACGAGACAAACAAGGTTAACTCTTTCGTGCCAAGGTCAAAAGATCGAAGCCAACTTCGTGATTATACCTAAACTAACTGTAGATTTGATTATAGGTGCAGATTTTTTAAATGAGAGACGAGCGATAATAGATATGGGGAAAGGTAGCGTAACATTCGGGAATGTCACACTTCTCTTTGAGCAAAAGCTAAAATTAGAAGAAATACCAGTTATAAACAAACAATTAAGAATGACGCGAGATAAAGAGGATGAAGAATTAGAATGGTATGCACAAAAGGGGGAATCGCCTCAACTCATGTTAGAAGTTCATACAGAAATCGACGAAAAATTGCAAGAAGTTCAAGGTATTTCGGAACACAGTAAAAGAGAATTAGAGGGTATTTTACGAGATAAAGCAGAGGTATTTTTACCTAAGACTGGCAGTATTAAACACTTTCAGTACAAGTTTGAAGTAAAACAGCACAAACCATTTAGAGTGCCACCCTATACAATCCCATTAAGCTACAGGAATAAAGTATTCCAGGAGATATCTAAAATGTTAGATGACGATATTATTGAACGAGCTACCTCCACATATAACAGCCCGCTCCATATTGTACAAAAGCGAGATGGGAGCATCAGGTTAGTGCTTGATTCCAGACAGATCAACACGATCATAATCACTGAGACAGATCACCCAGAAAAATTAGAGGAATTGATACAAAACTTCCACGGTGCTAAGATATTTTCATCAATTGATTTACGGAGTAGTTTCTGGCAAATAGAATTGGCCCCAGAATGTAGAAAATTTATACCATTTATCGTATTCGGTAGATGTTACCAATTTAAACGATTGCCATTTGGTTTAAACATATCATCAGCAGCGTTTATTAGGGGATTTAATACTATACTCAGTCCTGAAATTTTACAAAAAATTACTTGTTGTGTTGATGATGTGATTATAGCAGAACCCTCTTGGGAACATCACAACGACACATTAAATCAGTTTTTACAGATCATGAAAGAACATGGGGTCACAGTAAATATAACAAAATCCAAATTTGGAAGGCGAGAGGTCAAATTTCTAGGACACATAATTTCCGAGAAAGGGGTAATGCCCGACCCAGAAAAACTAATGGCAATTCAAGAATTCTGTACTCCATATAATAAGAAAACTCTCAGGATTTCTAGGTCTCACCGGATTCTATAAAAAATTTATTTGGATCGACTCTCTCGCAACACCACGCCTATGTGCATTGACTGGAAAAAACACGCCATTGGTATGGGATCAACAAGCCAATGAAGAATTTTTAAAAGTGAAAAACGCACTAACAACAGCACCGATTTTAGCACATCCTGATCTAACACAAAATTTTTGTATGGCCACTGATAGCTCGAAAACAGGTTTAGGAGTTGTTTTATTCCAAGAATACGAACAGGCAGGGCTAAGATCATATAGAACAATTGCATTTGCCAGTCGGGTACTCACAAAAAGCGAGAAAAAATATTCAGTCACAGAGCTGGAAGCATTGGCCATTGTATGGGGCTTCCAACGTTTTCGATACTTCCTATTCGGAAGAAAAACAAAAGTACACACTGACCACAAAGCAGTAGAATTTCTGTTATCCGCCAAACTAACTCATGGGAGGTTAGTCAGATGGATGTTAATACTACAAGAATTTGACTTCACTATTACACACATACCAGGACCAGCAAATGTATTAGCAGATGCCTTATCACGATGTCCACAGGGTGCATCCAATAACATAGGTTTGGAAGCAGCAGAAGAACAGTTAACAATGTACTATATGAAACAAGTACCTTTCGAAAACTACATTACGACAGCATTGAAAAACATAGGCAAGGAACAGGACAAGGATCCCGAAATACTAGGAATCAAACACAAGTGGAGAAGTAAGGATTTTCCAGACATTCGACAGCACTATATCGTAAAAAACAATGAATGGTTAATTTATATCCCAGATGAACTAATTAATAAATACATATGGTATACACATTTAAGTAATGGCCACTTAGGACCAAAGAAATGCTTTTTAAAAGTAAAACAAACAAGCCATTTTCCTAATATGGAAAGACGAATTAGAACAGTATTAGTCAAATGCAAAAAATGTATGAGAGCTAAACACGTCACTTTCCAAACCAAACCACCTATGTTTCCAATAATGCTTAAAATATTAAAACAAATAGCTGCAACAGATTTGATGGGGCCCCTCCCACGCACAAAAATGGATATATTTTCATATTTGTCGTTTTGGAACTTACTTCTAAATATGTTACCTTAACACCATTAAAACGGGCAACAGGTCCTACTATAAGTAAAGCATTAAGACAAGATTTTCTCGGACAGGTAGGTCAAGTGGAACGAATAATTTCGGATAATGGCCCACAATACAAATCAGTGCAATGGCAGAACACGTTAAAACAACACAAAATAAAACCCATCTACATATCTAATTACAAACCTAGCGTAAATCCAGCAGAACGATCTATGAAGGACATAGGCACTTCATGCCGGTTATATGCAGGCAAAAGACACAACACTTGGGATATATACCTTAAAGAATTTCAGGAAGTAATAAATGAAATGCCACATAGCACTACACTACTACCTCCAGTTACTGTACTTAAAAATATTGAACCCCCAACATCACCAGAGAAATTGTTAGATTACCTATTGTACCGCGTAGACAGCACAAATAAGTCATAGCAACAGCACTCTCCAACATCAGAAAGGCAGCCATTAAAAGAAAAGAAAGAGGAGATAGAACAGCAATTAAAAGAACATTCTCAGTAGGCCAGAAAGTATTTGTAAAAACACACCATCTCTCCAGCAAACAGAAACACAAAATACATAAGTTTTACGCTGCATACAAAGGACCTGTCATAATTAGCCGAATTTCTCATGATAATGCTGTGGAACTAATGAACGCAAAAACTGGCAAAACCTTAGGACTTAACCATGTGAGCCATATCAAAAAGTTTGAAGATTAATTTTATTACTGGTAAATAATCGGCACAATATTTCAAGATTATGTTGCAGATAAGATCGTCAGGAGAAAGAAGAATGAAGAGAGAGGAAGGTGGGAAAAAGAAAGTAGTTTCAATAAAAACAAAAACAAAAATAACACCAACAGTACCATAGATTAAGGTGAAGGGATAAAGCGTAGATAGTCTAACAGCATGAAATACTAAAATACTATACACCATGACACTACACAAAAATAAAAAACGAATTTGAGGTTTCTTGTGTAAGTTAAGACTCAAAATATCTTAGATTTGTAACATGGAAAGGGCGCCAAAATTTGTAAAGCTTTTTAAAAAGGCATAAAACAATGTAGTTACTAGACATATGTTAGATGAATATAAGTAAAACTTTTTGTAAGAACCATTGTAAAAACTCCAGCAAGGACGAGATGCAACGACCCACAAGTTGCAACCAGAGAAGTATCAAGAAAGGAAAGGACATAATTAGCAAGACACGATTCCTACAAGTCAGAAGCGTCGAGAGAAGGGAAAGGACAGCGAGACCAACAGAGGGTAGCTGAAGTGGGCAGTAAATCTGGTGAACCACAGGGTGGCGGTACCCTGCAGTGACATAAGACGGAATCACAGAGTGGTGGAACACGGAAGGGACCGGTGCAGGGACTGACAAGCAAACACCGGACTTTCACCACTCGTAAACCCCAGGGTGCCCCGAATGAAAAGAGCGAGCAAAAAACGGCCCGACGAGAAGATGGCTTGGGCAAGCCACCACTGGCAAAAAAATTGTGTAAAAGTCACACTACTGCTATTAAACAGCACGCTGATGCACGAAACTGAAGAAAACTTCCACAAAGTAAAAATGACACGGCCAAACAATTTATCAAACTGTTACTAAATGGCTCTCAGCACTATGGGACTCAACATCTTAGATAATAAGTCCCCTAGAACTTAGAACTACTTAAACCTAACGAACCTAAGGACATCACACACACCCATGCCCGAGGCAGGATTCGAACCTGCGACCGTAGCAGTCCCGCAGTTCGGGACTGCAGCGCCAGAACCGCTAGACCACCGCGGCCGGCAAACTGTTACTAAGAGGAGAACTTCAAAGCGACTAGTTATCAATAAATATTTCCATATCCTGCTCAGAGAAGAACCAAGAAGCAAGTAAGAAGCAGAGAAAAAGCAGGAAGAACAGAAGTTGAAGATTCGCAAGATTGAGACCAAGAAAGAAGATGAGTGAAGAATAGACGACATACCTTCCCAAATCCCTATCCTATTGTAAACTAGTCGTCTGCAAAGTATTACAACGAAAAACGACCGCTTTCAGCGACACATAACGATGACTTTCACACATACAAAGCCACTAAACCATGAGATTCTGCACTCACAGCTCCATTCCATTATGGGACCTCCACAACAGCAACACACACTTGCAAGGCCAACAAGGAACGACGAACGAAGCTGTACATCAAATACTTGCCCACATCCATCTTGTTCAAGTCCGTCACCTTCATGCAAAAACATTCGCCAACCTCATGCTTAAACATTCATAGGATTGTGTGAATGTGTGAAATCAAATTAGGTGATGTAGGAATTGTGCAAAAGAAACGTGTGAAAAACTAAATAAGTTAAGCACACCAGACAGCTAATAAACTACAAAATAACAGTCATTGACTATGGACTTAAGTAAAAGATAGACTATTGATAAAAATAAGTCATTAGTTCTGAAATGGACAGTATATAAAGAACAAAAGTAAGGCATAATAAACACTAAAACTATATGCCAATTATTTTCTCCTCATAAAAATAAAAGAATAACTATATTTTACTTATTTTCTCCTTATAAAAACAAAGAATAAAAAATTATCTTGTTGGATGTTTTCCCTTTTTTTAAACATTTGTACCATTTGATAGGATAATATCTCAATACTTGTGTATGTATATTTCTTTGTCAAAGCAATTCTTGGAAATAAATCTTATTTGTTAGTGCAACAATGTTGAAATGAGTGTCTAGAAACAAAAACATTTTACTTGTACATGATATTTAGAAAATGTGTTAGGAATAGATTTTACTTAATTACTACATTTATAAAAAAAATATATTTCTAAGAAAATCGATGTGAAAGACTCCTCACTTTCGATAACAAACTTCTTAAAAAACAAACTTCACATTAAATAAAGAAAGAAAATAATTAAAAATTAATAATAGCATAAAAATATTCTTCTCTTGTCATTTTTGAGAATAATGTGTAAGAATATAAAAATATAAATTAGTAATACAAACTAGCATAGAACCAGAATAACGTGGCTGAACAGTAGGCAACAAAATTTAGATAACGGAATAATTTTTGACTGGCTTAGACAACGATTCAATCATTACCTAACTTCAGTACAAAAATTAAGTTCGAAGGGTGGTGATATGTAAGGTGTCAGGCAAATCCAACACCTTCCATGAAAACCCTGACATGATAAGTAAATCCAGTAGTATGTCACATAGCTCCGAATAAATCGTGACATTAAATTAACCAAAGTAATACGAGTAATGACTGAGCAAATGGAATACCACAGACTAACACAAGAATGCATAAAAGCATGTCATACCTTCCCACCGTGAGGCAGACGCAGTTCCGAGGGGAGAAACGAGAACAGAAGCCAAGAGCAGAACCGTGTTAAGTTAGAAGGCCCTACGATAAGGGATGGACTCCCACATCTCCAGCTAACCGTTAGGACCACCCCCCAGCCCATGTTAAAAGCTAGAGCCTTAGCGTGAGACTTTTTCGCGTCTCTGTTAAGTCAGGACCACCCCTCAGCCCATGTTAAAAGATAGAGCCCTCCAGAAGAACAGTATAGATCTTACGATAACGCTAAAAGGACCACACCAGCTGCAAGTTTTAGTGTGAGACTTTTTCGCGTCTCTGTTACGTTGCAAACTTTAAAAACATTGCCCCACCACGAAAAGTATAACGTTTCTCATTGGATAGACAGAATTTTTGTAGGCAGAGCTTAAGGTTAACATTGAGACCATGATTGGTCAGATGAAAACACAGCCAGATAGTTTTTTTTAAACCAACTTCGGTAAATTGTAGTAAGGAGAAGTTAGAAGAGAGTTGCTTCCGAGACGGCGAGGTGAGGGGAGCTGTGCTGCCCGCCGCCCCCTGACGAACACCGACAAAGTAATGAATGCACGCGATGCCGCATAACAGCGCATAAAGCTTCACTCAGAACTGCAGAAGTCTCATCTGTTACACTCCCTTTTGCGTAATACTAGTGTCGATCGTCAATTAAAGCTCAAGGTGTTCACATTTGCTACGTAAGTTAAAATCTGAAACGCGATGATTTTTCTTTTATATAATTATTGAGAAGCCACATCAGCCACTGTAATTTACGACAAGTTAGATAAGTAATTAAAGATAATTGAGGGTCACTATAGACCATTTTGATAGTTTTCTCTTTTTTGAAACTTAATTTAAACCTAGATTATAAATGTGATATGGCATAGGTCATCCTTCGGTCCATTGTAGAACTTGGAAACCCACTCAGGGAATATTCGCTCTCATTTTTGTTGAACGCAGTTGGTTTTTACCATCCTGTATTAAAACATTTCCTTTTATCAATGGTACAATTTTTAAACAATGTTTTGTGAGTAGAATAAAATTTCCAATGGTAAACTTAACCGCTTTTTCAACGTTATTTTACCAGCTAACTAAAAATAGGAAAGCCTTGAACCCCTTCCACTAAATTTAGTTAGTATTAAGATTCTTTTACAGGGAGTGCAGTGGAGCTGATGCTGAAATCATGAAGTATTTGGTTATATCATCGCTAGTCTCACTGAACTCTTCTGAATTCTACATGTCATGTGTGGTCTGGCGTCTCCTTACCAGCAACAGGTCCCAGGTTCAAACTAGTCAATTCCCTAAAAACACGCTCAGAGCGTCGTTGCGCGAAAGTGGTAGGGAGACACGATATAGAACAAACAGACACCACGCAGAATGTTAGAGATTCACTAATACACTCTCGCACACTCATACCTCACCAACAGAAGTTTCTACACTGACATTCAGGGTAAACAATCGACACAACATATTATCCAAGCAGGGGTACCCCAAGGTAGCATCCTAGGGGCCCTCTTGTTTAATCTCTACATTAATGATATTCCAACGACATAAAACACGACGGTTGCCATCTACGCGGTTAACACAGCCATCTTTGCGCAAGACTGGAAACCGTCAAACATTAATAACAGACTACAGACAGCGCTCAGAACTGTCGAGCCTTGGTTGGCGAAGTGGCGTATTAAACTAAACGTCGACAAGTGCGAGGTAGTTCTGTTCACTCGCAGGCCGAAATTACTGCGCAAACACCAAAATTGCAGACCAATAACACTACATGCAAGCCCAATACGCTTCGCTGCGAAAGTCAGATACCTCGGTGTTTGGCTAGACCGGAAGCTTACATGGGGGGGACCACATACAATACATGACCAACAGGGCAAACGCGAGGCTCAAACAACTCTATCCTATGTTCAACAGGAATAGTACACTGTATAGGAGGGTGTCTAGGACATTATACATGACACTGATTAGACCGCTGATGACATACGCAGCTCCTGTTTGGGGATACGCAGCGTCCACACACCTGGACCGCCTCCAGAAAATACAGAACAAGGTATTACGTATCATAAGCAATGCTCCCCGATACACACGGACAGCGGACCTTCACCGAGAATACCGACTGGAGACTCTCCAGGAGGTATTCAAAAAACTCGCCACACGACTGTACAAGAAATCAGGTCACTCGAACAATCCTCACATCCTACACCTGGGCAACTACGGTCACAACCGTAGATGGAAACACAAGCGCCCAAAGACACTCCTTAGGGACTAACCATCTATGGTAACTTCGTAACTACGCAAACGTCACAATGAGGCGAGCCCCTGCAGCCACTGACTAGCTTGCTAGCTGAGCCTCTGCCATGAGAACTGGCAATCGCAGGGAAGCCATACACGACCCACAAACAAACCCCCAACACATATCACACTACCAGTTCCTTCAGGACTATCGAACTGACAAACCTACACTGACACGGCTATGTTACAGGAGCAGCAGCAGCAGCAGCTGGCCCAGGAGAAATCGTCGGCCCAGCAGCAGCAGCGCTCACCTCCTCGACACGACTGATCATTCCATGACTATCTGGCATTGCTTCTATGGTACTGATGCACGATACCCAACTGCTAACATAACCTTACCTTGCACGATCTATCGCAGATAGCAAGAAACCGCTACTGCCCTTACTATCCAACCGGACACTGTGGCAGAGGTTTTTTTCACTTTGCACTTTTTTACCTCTGCCCTTCAAACCGCTATTCTTTCAAGCTTGACTCTGTCGAGCTTTTTCGACCACTTCTATCACCCAGATGCGGCCGTATTAATGGGTAACCCTACCCAGACGTACGGATAACATCGCAGTCCCTCGCTCCTGCTATCTCCTCGATTCTAAATAGTAGAAATGCAGAGGTGACAGTAGACCTTTTGCGTTGGTCACATTGCTTGTGCGAGCGAAAAAAAAAAAAAAAAAAAACGCTCATGCAGCGCTGCATTTCCTATGGGCCGATTATCGCGTTTGTCTATATCAGAAATTATATTTAAAGTTAATTTGCAGTTTTCCTACACAGTCCAAAATACTGCTGATGTCAACTGTATTTATATTCTGTTAACACTGCTGACCTCAAAACTTGAGGCATATCTCTATGTGATGTTATGTACACAGTGACCAGAAACAGTCTGAAAAGCGGTCCGGTAAATTGAAATGAGAAATAATTCTTCATAAAAAAAATCGATACGTTGCGCCGCTTACGAGTTAATTAGCATTGTAGTTAGCCAATCAGGCTGTTGCCCGCGCAAATTCAAGCGGCTCGCCAAATGTGTTCTTCGTTTGGTTTCCTAAAACGGAACGAGAGAGCGATACGAAAATTGGACATGAGACAATAATAGGGATCGAATCCGCTCCAAAGGGTGAGCAGTCTAATGCTCCATCATCTACGGTATCAGAACGTCTGACACCACAATTGTACCTGGCGGGCGCTTGAATTAGCTCGCGTGATGTCCCGATTGACTAATTTCAATACTAGTTAAGTCGGAAGCGGCGCAACGTATCTAATTTTTTTCTTGACAATTATTTCTCACTAGAATCTACCCTGCAACACCCCTACAAGCTTCTCGTACTGTTTCTGACCATCTTGAACAATGTACACTACTGGCCATAAAAATTGCTACACCATGAAGAAATTCAGATGATAAACGGGTATTCATTGGACAAATATGTTATACTAGAACTGACATGTGATTACATTTTAGAGCCATTTTGGGTGCGTAGATCCTGAGAAATCAGTGCCCAGAACAACCACCTCTGGCCATAATAACGACCCTGATACACCTCGGCATTGAGTCAAACAGAGCTTGGATGGCGAGTACAGGTACAGCTGCCCATGCAACTTCAACAAGATACCACAGTTCATCAAGAGTAGTGACGGGCGTATTTTGAGGAGCCAGTTGCTAGGCCACCATTGACCAGACGTTATCAATTGGTGAGGGATCTGGAGAATGTGCTGGCCAGGGCAGCAGTCGAACATTTTCTGTATCCAGAAAGGCCCGTACAGGACCTGCAACATGCGGTCGTGCATTATCCTGCTCAAATGTAGGGTTTCGCAGGGATCGAATGAAGGGTAGAGCCACGGGTCGTAACACATCTGAAATGTAACGTTCACTGTTCAAAGTGCCGCCAATGCGAACAAGAGGTGACCGAGACGTGTAACCAATGGCACCCCATACCATCACGCTGGGTGATATGCCAGTATGGCGATGACGAATACACGCTTCCAATGTGCGTTCACCGCGATGTCGCCAAACACGGATGCGACCATCACGATGCTGTAACCAGAACCTGGATTCATCCGAAAAAATGACGTTTTGCCGTTCGTGCATCCAGGTTCGTCGTTGAGTACACCTCGCAGGCGCTCCTGTCTGTGATGCAGCGTCAAGGGTAACCGCAGCCATGGTCTCCGAGCTGATAGTCCATGCTGCTGCAAACGTCGTCGAACTGTTCGTGCAGATGGTTGTTGTCCTGCAAACGTCCTCTTCTGTTGACTCAGGAATCGAGACGTGGCTGCACGATCCGTTACAGCCATGCGGATAAGATGCCTTTCATCTCGACTGCTAGTGATACGAGGCCGTTGGGATCGAGCACGGCGTTCCGTATTACCCTCCTGAACCCACAGATTCCGTATTCTGTTAACAGTCATTGGATCTCGACCAAGGCGAGCAGCAATGTCGCGATACGATAAACCGCAATCGCGATAGGCTACAATCCTACCTTTATCAATGTCGGAAACGTGATGGTACGCATTTCTCCTCCTTAGACGAGGCATCACAACTACGTTTCACCAGTTCACCAGACAACGCTGGTCAGCTGCTGTTTGTGCATGAGCAATCGGTTGGAAAAATGGTTCAAATGGCTCTGAGCACTATGGGACTCAACATCTTAGGTCATCAGTCCCCTAGAACTTAGAACTACTTAAACCTAACTAACCTAAGGACATCACATACATCCACGCCCAAGGCAGGATTCGAACCTGCGACCGTAGCGGTCGCGCGGTTCCAGACTGAAGCGCCTAGAACCGCTCGGTCACACCGGCCGGCAAATCGGTTGGAAACTTTCCTCATGTCAGCACGTTGTAGGTGTCACCACCGGCGCCATCCTTGTGTGAATGCTCTGAAAAGCTAATCATTTGCTTGTCACAGCATCTTCTTCCTGTTGGTTAAATTTCGCGTCTGTAGCACGTCGTCTTCGTGGTGCAGCAATTTTAATGGCCAGTAGTGTATGTACTGTAATGAATTGCACTAAATTATTTCGCAGGTAGAGCTTTTTTCTTTAAATGAATTAGAATGAATCTACATCTACATAATACTCCGCAAGCCACCTAATGGTGTGTAGCAGATGGTACTTTTTGTACCACTAACTGAGCCCTCCAACCTTGTTCCACTCGCTAACAGCGCTTGGGAAGAATGATTGTCGGTAAGCCTCTGTATTGGCTCTAATTTCTTGAGTTTTCTCCCCATGTTCATTATGCGAGACGTATGTAGGGGAAAGTAATATGTTGTCCGACTATTCCCGGAAAGAGCTCTCTCGAAATTTCAGTAGTGTATCTCTCCATGGTGCATAACGCCTCTCATGCGACGTCTGCCAACGGGTTTTGTTTAGTATCTCCGTAGCGCTCTCGTGATAACTAAACGATCCTGTGACGAAACGTGCCGTTCTTCATTAGATCTTCTCTATCACTTGTATTAGTACTATCTGATAAGGATCCCAGGTAGATGAACAAACTCAAGAATAGCTCTAACAAGTTTCTTATAAGCCACTTCCTTCGTAAGTGAATTACATTTCCTTAAGACGCTTCCTATGAGTCTGAGTCTGGCATCAGCTTTTCCCATTCTTTGTTTTATGTGGTCATCCCAATTAAGGTCGCTCTGATAGTTGCACCTAGATATTGTACTGCAGATACGGTTTCCAGCGATTTGTCATCAATAGTCTAGTTATACAGTAGCGAATTTGTTTTCCTAAGTATACGCAATATGTTAAATCTATTTATGTTCACGGGTAACTGGCTGAGCCTGCACCATTCATAAATTCTCTGGAGGTCATTCCTCAAGTCTTCTGGCATTGCTACTTTGTTACAGATCACCGCATCACCTGCGAATAGCCTTAAAGAGCATACGACGTTTTCTACTAGATCACTTATATACGTTGTAAACAGTAATGGTCGCAACACACTTCCTTGGGGTACACCGGAAATTACCTTTACATTTGTCATTTTTGCTCCGTTAAGAGCGACGTGATGAATTCTGTCTGTAAGGAAGCCTTGAATCCACTCGCAAATCTGCCCCAATACTCGACAAGCTCGTTTTTTTTTCTCTAAACGTCAGTGCGAGACGGTGTCAAACGCCTTTCTGAAGTCAAGGAACACAGCATCAACCTGAGCGCCATTGCCTACGGCACTGTGGATCTCATAGACACTAGCAATTAAAGTGCATGGTTGTCCGTCTAGTGGAATAGGGCTGAAAGTGTTGACAGCACTGGGTCATTAAGAAGGTGGCTGGAGTACGATAAGGGCATTAATTACACGTCAAGTAAATGGTAAGTTAACGCTTGCCTGAGAGCAAGCCAATCTAGTAATTGGAATATTTTGCACGGGTGCCCTAACTGCAACGAAACGTAACAAATTGGCAGCTGTGAACATGACTGTAAATATGTCGTGATCTCTGAATAAGTCGTGGTTTCTCTACCTAGCTGCGGTTTGAACGGAGACACGCTGGCCAGCTGCACTGAGTTCGTCGTGATATCGGCAGCAGTGCGCGGCTTGTGTCACCTTGAAATTTCCTCGCAGATTAAAGCTCTGCGGAAGACCGAGCCTCGAACTTGGGACCTTACCAAACAGGCAAATAGTCTCGGTCCGGCACACAATTTTAATCTGCCAGGAAGTTCCAAGTCAGCGCACAGACTTCAGCAGAGTGGAAGATTAATTCTGTGCGTCAGCTTGTTAGCCAGCAGAGTCCCGCCAGCCTGCTCTGTGCTCGGCTGATAGAGGTAACCTGGTGGCGGTAGGCGTTGGCGCTATCACCTTCTACAGGCAGTGGGAGAATCTGTGTCTAGCCGCCTCCAGAAAGCTCGAACTCAGAGGAAGAGGTGGGGATTAGTGTGTAATGTCCTATTGACAACGAGGTCATTAAAAAGGAGCACAAGCTCGGATTAGAGAAGGATGGGGAAGGAAGTCGGCCGTGCCCTTTCAAAGGAACCATCCCGGCATTTGCCTCAAGCGATTTAGGGAAATCACGGAAAACAGTCCTCCAGAATGAGAGTCCATTGTGCTATCCACTGAGTTAACAGCAAATACAGTACTTTTATATCGGCGTCCTTCTGGTACTGGGAGCAAGAAGGTAGTCAACACTCGGTACAGTTCCGTCCTGTTGTTTGGTGAACAAAATATGAGCCTACAGATTGTCGACCCACATCTGTCACTAATTTCAGGACTCGCTAGCAGCACTTCTTAACGTGTCGTTCTTAATGGAAAGAGTGTTGTAGAACCGTTATTGTTTAAAGTATACGAGAACATTAGTGATCTATTAGATAGCGTTAGCAACTCCACGAGGCCTTTCCCAGACGTTGTTGTTGTCTATAGAAATTCTGCACGCCAGAAGACTAGCGAAATGCGGTAAAACCAACGGAGGATCGATAATTGCTGCAGATATTAATGGTTGACCCTCAGCGCAAATAAATGTAACGTATTGCGCATACATAGGAGAAGCAACCATTTGCTTTCCGATTACGCCATTGGCGACAGGCCACTAGAAACAGTAACGACTGTAAGATACCAAGAAGTACAGGTCTGGAATAATCAAAAGTGGAAAGACAACATAAAACTAATTATAGGAAACGCTGGTGCCAGGCTAAGGTTTATTGGAAGATTAGTACGGAAATATAATTCATCTACAAAAGAAATGAAGAACAATACATTTGTTCGACCATTTCTTGAGTACTGATCATCAGTATGGGGCCCTTACCGGGAAGGGTTAATAGAAGAGATGAAGAAGACCCAATGAAGAGCGCAACATCTCGTCGGAGGATCGTTTAATAGTAGGGTGGGCGTTACGGAGATACTAAAAAATCTCTAGTGGTAGACGCTACAAGAGGGACGTTGTGTATCATGGTGAGATACCTCTTGAAGGATTAAGATTAGGGTTCAACGTTCCATCGACACTGAGGTCACCAGACACAAAGCACAAGGTCGGACTGTATCAAAAATGGGAAACGATATCGGTCGTCCCCTTTGAAACGAATCACTCCGGCATTTGCCCGGAGCGAGCTAGGAAAATCACGGAAAACATAAATCTGGATGATCGGACGCGGATATGAAGCGTCGTCCTTCGGAATGCGAGTTCAGTGCACCGACTACTGCGCCACTTTGCTCGGTATGTATAGAGTACTCTTGAGCTTATGTTCCATTGTGAGTCCGGCAAAATTTTATTTCCTCCAATGCAAGTTTTGCGAAATTACCGCGGCGAAAAAATTAGACAGAGATCGTACGAAGGTCAATCTACAGTCGTTACGAAGTTACCAAGCTAACTTCTATACTTTCCTCTATCATCTAATTACCTGTTACATGATTCCTCAGGATGTATGCTATCTCTCTCTTATTGCCGCTAACGCAGCTGACAAATTAATACTCTCAAAAATGTTGCCTCTATGCAACTGATTTTTTGCTCTCGCTTTTCCCATTTTATTTGCAAACGACGAACTATATAGCAATACAAAATGACCATAACATTGACATGAAAAATTTCTTATTACAGTTTTCTCATCAAATATTTTGCTAACTTTCACACAATAATACATTTGATGCAAAATGAATTTCTCTCTACACCTCACATATCATTAAGAAACAAAACTGCTAAACCATTGCTTTGTTGCTAAATTCAGCTGCTAACAGCAGAAGAATCTTTATTGTTAATATGTATCACTTTACGGGTTGCTACGATACCAATTTACAGGCAAGAATTTTGGGAGCGGGAAGAAGCTGGTCAAACTAGTAAGATGTAGACATCAAGTTTTAACTTTTATTTATTGTTTTGCTTCATTCAATATATATTCACACTGACAAATGTAATTAGCTTCCCCAACGTCTGCCTCATGCCAGGATAGTTACCGTGTGCAGCAGCTGTTGCTTTTTTTTGTGTGTGCCTTTAATCTAATCTGAAGGCACACAGCAGCAATACGTCGTATTAACTGTGACTCATACACGTCTTCCCAATCAATGGCAGGAACTAGCGTATGCACTTTGCCAAATACATTGGCTTGTTCACCGAAGAAACAACAAACAGAATTAATAAGCCCTTCATGTAAATGGTTTGAGTTTAAAGTAAACCTCAGTAGAACAGAAAGAAAGCATTTTTCTGTATGCTGCACTATTTCAAACACTGCTACAGATAGGTGAAGGAAACCACCTGTGTCAACCTTCATAGTAAAGGCAGCTGGATTTGCCACAGGACTCTTGCGGTAAATGTGATCACTTGGGCAAATATAGCGAACAGTAATAAGTTCTTTGCTCTCAGAACATCTTAAAATTTGCATAATCTTTCTCGCAACGTACCCTGATATACAATAAATAATATTCTCCTGGTATTCACAGAGTAGTTTTGAATCAAGAGCCTCGAAGTAACTAGCATCTTCACTGTCATCAGCGAGCTTATCACTTTGCTTGAATGAATTCATGAACACTGAAAGAGCTCACTTCTCAATGTCATTTACGTTAGTCTTGTCATCTGCAGTAACACTATTCTTGAGAAACATTGCTCTCAGAGCAGCCTCGAAGTGTAATGTGATGGATCTGACGCAAGAAGAAAAGAGTTCATCTTGTGAGAATTTGTATGTTAAAAAATACTTTAAAGGTTCAGTGTCTCGAAAAAGAAATTATTGGTAGAGGCTCCTTACACCATTTATGCCCATCGAAAATCTCAGCACGTATGTTTTTCATGGATCTGCTAATGCACACACATCATCAAGCCTTAATGTTCAAAAATGGCTCTGAGCACTATGGGACTTAACATCTGAGGTCATCAGTCCCCTAGACTTAGAACTACTTAAACCTAACTAAAGTAATGACATCACACACATACATGCCCGATGCAGGATTCGAACCTGCGACCGCAGCAGAAGCGCGGTTCCGGACTGAAGTGCCTAGAACCGCTCGGCCACAGCGGCCGGCAAGCCTTAATGTTTGAGGGAAGTTTTCTGCATGACAAAGAAATTCAGCCCAATAATTTACACTTCCAGTTCTCAATGGTTGTTTAAAGCCCTTAACATGAACATTCTTAGAGTTGCACAAATCAAACAGTTTATTAATAATTCTGATGAATTCTACAGTAGTAAAGGCGTCCTGAAAATCTGGGTGTAGGGAACTCCCTAGAAGTTCAATGACATCAGCAACACTGGATCTCATTGCCTAGGCTGCTGAAGAGACATTCATTATTTTAATATATAAGTTCACATGTGAACCCAGAGTAAATTGGCAAATTTTAATGATTCACACACTTGCACATAATGTAACTTCAAAATAAAGTCCCATTTCACCTCTCCAGCTTTACAGTTAATAATTTTCTTTACAGCCAAAGTATTAAGAACTAATTTCAGCATATGGCATGGATCAAGAATTGCATGATGCTTTAAGTAAGGGGCAAAAATTTTCTAGATTCAGTGAGCACCCAAGATTCTTCAGTGTCTGAATGTTGGTAGTAGCATGATCACATGTCTCTAACCTGCAAGAGCACCTACAGAAAACAGTTTTAGTATACCAACTCACAATTTAAGTAACTACATCTGATGGCAGTTCATTCACAAAGAAATATGCAACTGAGCACTTAAACTTTTCAGTATATGGCACTAACTGAAAAAGTAAAGCTTGAGTAGGCAGTTCTTCTGCATCTATATTCACAATGTTGCCCAAATCAACATAGACTACAGACAACTTTTGTTGTTGTTCCATAGAAGCTGCTTCCTAGTTGACATACAAATACTATCAAAAATAAGTGCACTTTCTTTAAGATATCGTTTGTCACTGCTATTATGTTTTAGATACTTGGAAACCTCTTGTAGATAGCCATGTTCACAATTTTCTGATGACACCCAGCCACGAAGGATACTGGTGTGAGGCAAAAGAAACATTAACCACATTTACGTAAAATAGTTTTACATCTTTCTCATTTACATCTTGTCTTGCATCACCATTTTCTCCCAGTGGTAGTCTGGTTAATACATTTACTACTTTGTTCTTTGCACTCTTGACATACTTGATTTCGAATTAAAATTGCTACATAAATACTGTCCACATCATCAACTATGTATGAATTAGTCTAAATTTCTTGAAAAATATAAGGTTTCAGTGATCAGTGTAAATGGTAGTTTTGCTTCTCCTCAGATAATCTCTGAACTTTTTGATCCCTAAATTGTTGCCAAAACTTCAAACTCCATCACACTGTAATTTCTCTCACATCTAGTCAATAAACTGCTTGCTAAGGAAATTGTGTTGTGATCTTCCTTTTTCATCATCCCCACAATTTTGAAACAATTTTACTCCAGTAGGATACCCACTAGAGTCAGTCCTTAGACAAAAAGCTCCACTAAGGTCAGGATGGTATAAAATTCTACCCTCTTTCGAGCCCTCCTTAAGATGGTTTAAAGCTTGTTGACCTTCATCTGTGCAAACAACACTTGTCCAGAAATAAAATTTTTATAAATGTTACACAGAACAAGAAAAGACCAACTGTCTCCAATACTTCAGAGATGGACATTCCTTAACCGCTTTTATCTTTCCAGGGTAAACTGTAACGCCGATGCTGGTAAGATATTACCCAAGAATTTTATCTCCTTTCTCACAAATTCAGATTTTTAAATTCTGAATGTCATATTCCATTTTCTAAAAGCTTGAAATACCTCATTCAACAGGTTACAAAGCTCTTCGCAACGTTCAGTGGCAGCCAATAGGTCATTCACATACACCACTATTTTTGAACTCAACTCTGGTCCTAAGATTTGGTCTAGTGCTTGTATGAACAGTGACACACTAATATTTGATCCAGACAGAACCACAGTATCTTGATAACAGTTTCTGTTCACCAAAAAGGCAGTATACTTCCTACACTCCTCTGGAAGTCGTAGTTTCCAGTAACTAGCTGTCAAATAAAGAATGTCATATAATTCATCTTACAGTATTTTGCAATATCCCATCTCTCCTCTCACTATCGTATTCAACATCCTAGTATCTATGACCACCCTCACACTACCATCTTTTTTTGCCCAAAACGATCAGTTGACTATTGTATTCACTCTTTCTCATCTCTATAACACCACACTATACCACCCTCTCAGTTTCTTTGTACACTGCTTCACTCAGGGCAAACGATATATGAAAGCTTTTCTTGCAAAGGATTCAGAGAGTTTTGTATCTACTTTGTAGTCAAAGCTCATAACTCTATCTGGTTTATGAGAGAATATCTGTATATTCTCCTATAAAATTTCTTTTAACAGCTCTCTCTGTTGCTCATTCAACCATTCCACATTATCCAGTTGGTTATTCAATTCTTCCATTATTCCTTTCTCCTCTCCACTACCACCATAGTCTAGGTTCAGTTTTAAATCCCCAACATCAACTCCTTTTGCCATCACTTTTATTTTTATTTATCCTAACAAATTGTTACTATACATTACCACCTCATCGAAATTTACTTCCGCTTCCGATCCATCACTACCAAAACTGATAAAACTGTTTCCAAAATCAATGTCTATTCTGCGTTCCACTAATCAGTCCATCCCTAAAATAATGTCCACATGCGGACGAGGTACCACCCAAATTCAGTTTCCAAAGTAATCGGCACTTAACGGTTTTATTCACTCTATCCATACGTTTAGTACCAATACTGGCACATCCGTTACCTCATTATCATCCTTTACATAATTATAAAATTCTTCAGCAACTGCACTAATGTCATTACCAGTGTCCAAAAGAGCTTTTTCTTCACTACCATAGCTTCTTATTCTTACAGACGGTTGTTCCACTTGAATAACATCAACACCCTCTTCTTCATGTAATAAATCTCTCTCAATATTGCCATGTTCCCAACTCTACAACCAAACCTCAAATTTACTTCGGTTCACTCTTTTAAAATTGCACATAAACTGCTTTCTTCCTCCTTACAAGATGCCATTCTCCTATTTTTACCAACGGTGAAAACATTAAACTTCTCCTCTACATCAGCGTCTACATCACTGTTCATAATACTTGTAGAAGTCTTCCCTCCAAGAATTTCAGAAATCTGCCCTTCTCCTTTCTTATAACTTCCCTGCAGATACCCTACATCAGAAATGCATCCTCTTGTGTCCTTTCTTCATCATCTTCTTCTTCTATGTAGCCACTACTTTCATCGCTGTCTCCTTCCTCAACAGCAACATTTTCAATTTGTATCACTTTATCTTCCTTTCTCTCATCTCCCCACACCTCTTCATATTCTTTATTTCCATCATAAACCTGGGAAAATATTTCCATACGTGAACCCACTGTCTCTACATTACTTCTACGATTAACTTCAGGCACTATTTCTTCAATCACCAAATTCTGACTTCCACATCAGCATGATTAGTGTTACCGATATTGTACATTACTAAACTTCTTGTCTCAGCATGGTAACTTGCAACATTGGCAGGCCCAAATGTTTGACCCTCTCAAAATGGGTATTCACTATTAAGGAGTGATGTTCCCCATCTGAAATGTTTACTTGGTTCACTATGTGAGTCTGCTCTCAGTTCTCCCGGTACCACTCAGCATATCTGTTTCCATGAAACGAACAATTTGTTTGCCCTCCATCTACATCCCTCATTCTTGTGAAAAAGCAAGGAAGCAACTTCTCCATTAGTATTTCTATAGAATCGCTACTACTTCAAGTACTGTCCTGATGTTTCATTTTATTGATCCACGTCTAACTTTATTCAAGTGTACTCTGCCTATTTCTCCTACTGTACCATGGTGCTTTCTTAAAAGGTTCTATAACATCACTTTGTTTCTCTCTGGATGAGTCCCAGAAAAGCTGACATAAGTTCCTCAAAAGTTTCCTATTTATTAGGCGCATCTGCATCTCAATCCAAACTTTCTCCTTTTAAGCAAGCACTGACTTCCCAACCTATTTATAAAAGTCACAGGATGTAAATTTCCTTTAGGCTCAAAAACTATATTAATAAAAGTACTGCCATCTTCCACATGTACTACAACAACTGCAACAGCACCACTTCTATCTTATACTGTTCTCTGTAAAGTCCCTGACCTATTTTCAATCACCGAAGTGAATCTCTTAACTCCTTACATTTCAGCCTTAGCCTTTTGACTATGTTCCTGGAAAACTAGATCTCAATATTCCTTGATTCAGTCTTTCTATGTTCACACTCTGCAGCTTGGGCTTCGACATTTTCATCCAAGCATGCTACTCTTTCTACTATTTCTATTATTTGTTTTGTTTTTCATTTAATTCAAATTCCGTTTCATTAAATGTGTCTTTAACATCCTCTTTGAATTTATCAAAATATTTATTTACCTCCAACTAGAACTCACACATTTTCATTTCCAACCCACCTTCCACTTCCCTTTTAAAGTGGTCCAAGCTTTTGTTTGATTTTTTTTATCAAGCTCCTTTTTTGATTCATCGATGTTTTGCTAACAGTGTCTATCTGCCCACTCACTTGTTTCTCCAGTTCCTTCTGCCCCTCTTTCACTTCCTCCTGCCCTTCTTTCATTCCTTTCATTTCCACTGGAAGCAATGCCAACATACTTTCTGTTCCAGCCTTCTCATTTGCTTCTCTTTTGACACCTGGTGTCATTTTAATGTCTCATCCTTTATCTAGCTTTTCCATACCAGACTCTGTTTCTTTGTTTTCCCCTTGTTCACTTCCCCCACATCTATAAGCTAGCTAATAGTTCATCCACTTTAATTGTAATGAAAACAATACGAAACAAAACAAGTCACCTCCTACCAATTATCAAATTTCGATCCTAAGATTAACAGATTCCGCCGGCCGAAGTGACCAGGCGGTTCTAGGCGCTGCAGTCTGGAACTGCGAAACCGCTGAAGTCGCAGGTTCGAATCCTGCCATGGATGTGTGTGATGTCCTTAGGTTAGTTAGGTTTAACTAGTTCTAAGTTCTAGGGGACTAATGACCTCACAAGTTGAGTCCCATAGTGCTCAGAGCCATTTGAACCATTTTTAACAGATTCCCCAAGGCAGTATTAAAATGATACTGACCTGTCGTACACGGTCGACATATATGGAGAAAACGGTTCTCAGGTGTCAATTTCGCGAGATTATAATCCGTATATTAATACGATGATTTGTTAGAAAAAATCTAACTGAACCGATGTCCTATTATTTCACCCCAGAAGTACTCGTTTTATTTTCGAATAGAGTGGATGTGGCGAATGTCATTCGCCTAGTCATTAAACCATGTAAATCACACACAGTTCCGTTACTAATCCCGTAAACGCTCTACAGTCAAAATACGCATCCGTTCACTTGTCGCTGTAATCATCAACAATCAAGTTATTACTCGCGAAAGTGTGGTAACATGACTCTAAGTACGATGTAAACATAACGTACGTGGTTTGACGGCTGCCACATTCAGTTTGCCCTCGCCGCGAACCTTAGACCAAAAAAAGTAGCGAATAGGTAGCTTTAATTCCAATGTTCTGTGCCCACAAACCAATGGCGGACACTACAATTTACACGCGTTACCGTATCACACGTTAAGGTATGCCAAATCACTATGAAGGAACACTGCAAACGCATTTGTAACACTTCCCTCTAAAAGGCGCACAATCACATGCAACTGCAGCAGTATTGATTTAAAAGAAAGAAACAGTTTAAGTAAAAGAAAAATACACTACTGGCCATTAAAATTGCTTCACCACGAAGATGACGTGCTACAGACGCGAAATTTAACCGACAGGAAGAAGATGCTGTGATATGCAAATGATTAGCTTTTCAGAGCATTCACACAACGTTGGCGCCGGTAGCGACACCTACAACGTGCTGACATGAGGAAAGTTTACAACCGATTTCTCATACACAAACAGCAGTTGACCGGCGTTGCCTGGTGAAACGTTGTGGTGATGCCTCGTGTAAGGAGGAGAAATAAGTACCATCACGTTTTCGACTTTGATAAAGATCGGATTGTAGCCTTCCGCGATTGCGGTTTATCGTATCGCGACATTGCTGCTCGCGCTGGTCGAGATCCAATGACTGTTAGCAGAATATGGAATCGGTGGGTTCAGGAGGGTAATACGGAACGCCGTGCTGGATCCCAACGGCCTCGTATCACTAGCAGTCGAGATGACAGGCATCTTATCCGCATGGCTGTAAAGGTTCGTGCAGCCACGTCTCGATCCCTGAGTCAACAGATGGGGATGTTTGCAAGACATCAACCATCTGCACGAACAGTTCGACGATGTTTGCAGCAGCATGGACTGTCAGCTCGGATATCCAGGCTGCGGTTACCCCTGACGCTGCATCACAGACAAGAGCGCCTGCGATGGTGTACTCAACGACGAACCTGGGTGCACGAATGGCAAAACGTCATTTTTTCGGATGAATCCAGGTTCTGTTTACAGCATCATGATGGTCTCATCCGTGTTTGGCGACATCGCGGTGAACGCACATTGGAAGCGTGTATTCGTCGTCGCCATACTGTCGTACCATCTGGCGTTGTGGTATGGGGTGCCATTGGTTACACGTCTCGGTCGCCTCTTGTTCGCATTGACGGCACTTTGAACAGTGGACGTTACATTTCAGATGTGTTACGACCCGTGGCTCTACCCTTCATTCGATCCCTGTGAAACCCTACATTTGAGCAGGATAATGCACGACCGCATGTTGCAGGTCCCGTACGGGCCTTTCTGGATACAGAAAATGTTCGACTGCTGCCCTGGCCAGCACATTCTCCAGATCCCTCACCAATTGAAAACGTCTGGTCAATGGTGACCGAGCAACTGGCTCGTCACAATAGGCCAGTCACTACTCTTGATGAACTGTGATATCTTGTTGAAGCTGCATGGGCAGCTATGCCTGTACACGGCATCCAAGCTGTGTTTGACTCAATGCCCAAGCGTATCAAGGCCGTTATTATGGCCAGAGGTGGTCGTTCTGGATACTGATTTCTCAGGATCTATGCACCCAAATTGCGTGAAAATGTAAGCACGTGTCCATTCTAGTATAATATATTTGTCGAATGAATACCCGTTCATCATCTGCATTTCTTCTTGGTGTAGCAATTTTAATGACCAGTAGTGTACTAATGCCTAATGGTGGGCCAACAAAGCTTCGATTAAAGTTTATAGTTTACTCCTAGCAGTTTTATTTATGTAGCAAAAGTCAATCAAAGGAAAAGAAAATATATAGCTTTATAATGAAACAAACGATTTACAATGTGAATTGCTGAATTCTGGTAGTCTTTGACTGGGGAGAGCACACGGCAACGCAGCTTATCTGTTCATTTTTGGAGAGGAGTGGCGGCGTGTTGAGATGACGGCAGTGGCTAGTGATGTTGCAGACGAAAGTAATGCGGCAACTTCACTTGTATCTCCACGGCGAAGTACGTTGGTGAGGCCTCTTCTCAGTTACGCAGCGAAGTCATCCACAGCGGCGTTTAACTGGGAACTTGCTGAATAGACGTAATTATTGGTGATAATAGAAGTTTATTATTTGTCATTCACACCTACGTAGTTCTTGTTTCAGTACTTTATACACCGTTCGTGATAATTTCCGACCACGGTATAACTGTTTATCACGTTTGCTTCTGACTACAGCAATCGCAAATCCAGTCAGTAAAACCATTCTTACACCTGAGTCACAATTGTAATGATGTTCACCGCAACAGTTGCGGCTTCAAACACTCGACTGTTTATTAAGGAGAAAAATACCATGACGAGCCAAAATATTATCACCACCTGCTTGATAGGTTAATTACCCGTCTTTGGAACGAAATACATCAATGATTCTGTGTATCGCGTATCCAATAGTTAGTTGGTAGTTTTGTGGATATGTGGCATTAGATGTCTACGTACAGGTCATGTAATTCGCGTAAATAACTGGCCGCTGATTCGCGTTCGTGGTGATAATGCCCGATAGGGACCCAGATGGGTTCCATAGGATTTACGTAAGGCGAATTTGGTCAGTGAGACATCAACGTGAGTCCACTATAATGCTCCTCAAACCACTGTAGCATGGTTCTGGCGCCGAGACACGGACAATTACACTGCTGAAAGGTGACATCACCGTCGGGGGAGACATAAAGCATTAAGAGATGCAGTTGGTTCACAGCTGTCAGCATGTCTTCGAGTACTACTACAGGTTCCATGCAAGCGCAGGGGAACGTCTCCAATAGCATAATACTGCTCCCACCAGCCTGCGTCCGTGGTACACTGTAAGTTTCGAACCGCCGTACATCTCGATGACGACGTTTGTGGAGTCGACTTCACAAGAAGAGTCGACATGTTTCCATTGATCGACTGTCGCGTCCTGATGGTCTCGTGCACACTGCAATCGGAATTGACGATGTTGATGGGTCAACGTGTGAACATGTAAGAGTGGTCTGCTGTGGAGCCCATGTTCAACAATGTACGATGAACGGTGTGCTCCGAAACACTTGCACGTGCACCCCCATTGTGCTCTTTAGGCAGAGATGCCATAGATCACCGTCTATCCCCCTCTATAGGGCAGACAAGCCTCCTAACCCCACGTTCTGTTCAGAGTCGTGGACGTCCAGCCATTTGGTGCCTGGTGGTTGTTTCACTGTCCTTCTACCTCTTTCCGTAGATGCTCAAGACAGTAGCACGTAAATATTCGAACGGCTTCGCAGTTTTAGGCTCTGCGTGATAATAATCTGCCCTTCGACAAAATGGATTTATCCATTTGCAGCCCATATCTTCGCTAGGATGATCCGTCATGTGTCTGTGCTTCTCTCACGTACTTTTTTTTATCGTGTCACGTGTCCGTAACGTCACCAGGAGGCATCCAACCTCGCGGTGAGTAGTGGTCATAATGTTTTGGCTTAGCAGTGTGAATTACACTGTTTTATGGAGCTTTGGCTCTCGCGATTCAGTTAAGTTAAAAGCAGTTTCACTCACACCGAGGCAATAACTGTAATGTCTACTCGCGAAAGCATTGCCATTACCGGTTGAGACAGTCCGATTGGTAATGCTCAAACCTTACGATATCTCCTTCATAATAATCACTTCAACTTTCATTCAACACCGCGACGGTAATCAAAATCGTCAGTCATAAATTTCCATGATTCACGGTCTCGGAAAATTTCTGCACCTCAAAGCAACAACGCACATCTCGCCACACACGCACTGACTGATTCTCCCTCACTGTATATGCCTGCACAGCTGTCACACTCGATATCACTTCTGTGCTTTCATGCCTACGATTTAAATAGCAATTATTCACATCATAGGTAGTATTACAAACGCAAATAAAATAAACAAAACATTCAGTCTTTGTGTATTCAATTAATAATAAGAAAACATATTTATCCATTAAAGAAAAAGAAATAATTTGCAGTTACGTTGTAATATTATTAGCAAACACAGGCATGCTACACCATCAAAGATGCGAGTACTTAGTCCAAGAAAGCGAAAGAAGTGACAGAATAAAGAGAAAAATAATTACCTATCGCTAATGGCTATATCTTCACAAACTCAGGAGTATCTTTAGAAAGGTCCCGGAAATAATCTCGTTTGTATACGGTAACAAAGCCCACATACTGCTAAGGACAGAAAGCTGGCTGTAAGAACATAGTAGCAATTAAATGCTAAATTTCGATTGGAATGTACAGGGTGTCTCACCTAACACTGCCGCCTCAAATATCTCTGGAACAAAAACAGATATTCAAAAACGGTTTTCACCAGCATGAGCGTACGCTTAGGAAACCAAATACTATGTGAAATTTTAAAACGTAAACAAATACTATTTTCAACACAAACTTGTGTATTTTTAAATGCCGGCCGTGGTGTCCGAGCGGTTCTAGGCGCTACAGTCTGGAACCGCGCGACCGCTACGGTCGCAGGTTCGAATCCTGCCTCGGGCATAGATGTGTGTGGTGTCCTTAGGTTAGTTAGGTTTAAGTAGTTCTAAGTTCTAGGGGACTGATGACCTCAGAAGTTAAGTCCCATAGTGCTCAGAGCCATTTGAACCATTTTTTTTATTTTTAAATGGACACCCCCTATTATTTCGTATGAAATCAATATCATGAAAAGTCACAAAAATAATAGCGTTGGTTGCATCGCAATACGCCAATTACGTCCCGAAAAATTGCGAATCGAAGTTGACGCTTGAAATAAATGAACCGCACAGCTAGCGCACGTCCTCAGACTCAAGCGTGCACCTCACGCTGCCTGTGTCAGGGGCTCACACAGTGATAAGGTATGCACAATCCAAAAAATAAACAACTAACCCTTCCACCGCGAAGTTACATTTTTCAAATTGTAAATGTATGTTTATTCTAGCGAAATGACAATTAGAGCCACGGTTTGAGATAATACACTTGAATTCACTTTGCTAAATACATTTACTAGTGCCCCGTCGCCCACAGAAACTGTATTTATTGTGCATTACATCCAGCATAGAAAATACACCCACATCTTGACCAATGAAACTGTTTCACGTCAACATATGTTCGAAGTGACCTCCGTTTCCATCAATACACGTTTGCAGACGGGTTATGAGAGAGCGTTGCACAGATTGTAGTTTCTACAGATATCGCCACAGACGCCGCAGTAATACGATGTTGCATATCCTCTACTGTCGTTGGGGGTTCTTGATACACTCTGTCTCTCACAGCGCCCCTGAGAAAGAAATCTAATGGCGCCAAGTCGGGGGACCGTGCTGCCCGTCGACCCTGCCCCCTCCACCTATTTGGAAACTTTTGCATTGTGTGCGGGACATCCATCATGTTGGAACCACATTGATAGACGAGTTTCCAATCCTAGATCCTCCATGAGGAGCGCTAGTGTGTGTTGAAGAAATGATGCATATCGCTGTCCATTCAATATTCATCGGCAGAAATAGGGACCTACAATACAGTTAGCAATGATACTGCAACAATCATTGACACTCCACTGTCGTTGATGAGCAACTTGGCGAATCCTGTGGGGATTTTGCACCGACCAGTAGTGCATGTTCCACATATCCACATTACCATGATTTGTAAATGAAGCCTCGTCCGTAAACAAGGTATTGGTTAGGAGTACTGGATTACCTTGCAACTGCTGAAATGCAAAACGATAGAACGCAATACGGGATTCAAAGCCATTCCCGTACAGTTCTTGGTGCAGCGAGATACGGAACGGATGAAACCGATGCCGACGCAAGATTCTGCACTCACTGTTGTGGCTTATTCCTACACCTCGTGCAATTTCTCGTACACCCACCTGAGGATTGAGCGCTACAGCTACCAGAACAGAAATTTCCTTTCCATTCCCAGTCGCTGGCGTTGTACGTCGACGTTTTGTGGGAGCCCAGCTTCCTGTTACCGTGAATGTCTTGCAGATGTTGCCAATGGTTCGACGTGACGGACACCGCCGATCTGGGTAGCGTTCAGTATACAGTGTCACAGCTGCGGTTGCATTCCTGTGACATTCGCCATAAATTAAAATAATATCGAGTCTTTTTTCGTTACTGAAGGCCGACATATCGACTAGATGACGGCAAATGTAACAAGCCACAAGAAAACAGGTTTTAATGTGGCAACGTAGGTGAATTATGTTACAGTATAAGAGCTGTTCAGCAGACCAGATTAGGAGACACTTTTACACTGAAGGTAGAGCGTACCGTGATGATATTGGGATGTTTACGGCAGGATACAGGCGCCAGTGCAGGCAACCCCTGCTCTGAGCACAGTACTAAATGCAATAAATTACGTAAGAAACTGTGACGCCGTTTCTATCCTTTACAAGCCACATATTTCAGAACTTATAAGGTTTAGAAACGTGAAACCAAGTGTGTTACAACTAATTGTACCTCTAGTTGTCATTTCGCAACAACAAACATTATGCGCAGAACAGCCATTATTCTCATACCGCATTGTTTGACACATTATAAGAGGTGGACAGGTTCGTTTCACAATTTCTCAGGATGTAATTGACGTGTTTAGATGCAATCAACGTCATTATTTTTATAATTTTTCATACTATTGATTGCACACGAAATAATAGGGAGTGTTTATTTAAAAATACACAAGTTTGTGTTGAAAATAGTATTTGTTTGTGTTTTAAAATTGCGCATAGTATTTGGTTTCCTAAGCCCCTGCCGTACGTTCACGCTGGTGAAAACCGTTTTTGAATATCTATTGTTGTTCCAGAGATATTTGAAGTGGCAGAGTTAGGTGAGACACCCTGTACATAGCAAAGATAGGTTGAAGGCTTGTCGTGGATATCGATTGCGAAGATAGGTGAGTGAAGACAGGTGTTAAAGGCGGATCAAACATGGTAATCGTATACTTTTATAGATCTCTGCCTTAGCAGCAGTAGTGGTGGAAGAGTTTAGGGGAAACTTGGCGGATATTTCTCGTAAATTTCCTGATCATTTTGAGGTTTTAGGTGGACATTTTTACTTACCAGCTATAGAATGGGAGACTCAAGTGATTAAGATGGATAGTAGGATCAGAGAATGACGTGAAATTGTTATAAGTTCTTTATCCGAAAGTTAGCCAGAGCAATCAATCAGAGAACCGAATCGTGAAGATAACAGACCTGATGGTGACAAACAGACTGGAACTTTTCTACTCATTTTGCGTAGAACAGGGAATCAGTGATCATATTACTGAATAGAAACCTTTGTGCTTAGCAAGAACGACAACAAACAGATTTCAGTTTACGTGACCGCTAAACACGAAAATTTCACCTACAGCACTAAAAAAGTTGAGTATCAATGGATATAGTAAAGGAAACAAAAGAAAATTTCGGAGTAGGTATTAAAGTCCATGAAAAAGAAATAAAAACGTTGAGGTTCGCCGATGGCATTGTAATTCTGTCAGAGACAGCAAAGGACTTGGAAGAGCTGTTGAACGGAATGGACAGTGTCTTGAAAGGAGGATATAAGATGAACATCAACAAAAGCAAAACGAGGATAATGGAATGTAGTCGAATTAAGTCGGGTGATGCAGAGGGAATTAGATTAGAAAATGAGACACTTAAAGTAGCAAAGGAGTTTTGCTATTTGGGGAGCAAAATAACTGATGATGGTCGAAGTAGAGAGGATATAAAATGTAGACTGTCAATGGCAAGGAAAGCGTTTCTGAAGAAGAGAAATTTGTTAACATCGAGTATAGATTTAAGTGTCAGGAAGTCGTTTCTGAAAGTATTTGTATGGAGTGTAGCCATGTATGGAAGTGAAACATGGACGATAAATAGTTTGGACAAGAAGAGAATAGAAGCTTTCGAAATGTGATGCTACAGAAGAATGCTGAAGATTAGATGGGTGGATCACATAACTAATGAGGAGGTATTGAATAGAATTGGGGAGAAGAGGAGTTTGTGGCACAACTTGACAAGAAGAAGAGACCGGTTGGTAGGACATGTTCTGAGGCATCAAGGGATCACAAATTTAGCATTGGAGGGCAGCGTGGAGGGTAAAAATCGTAGAGGGAGACCAAGAGATGAAAACACTAAGTAGATTCAGAAGGATGTAGGTTGCAGTAAGTACTGGGAGATGAATAAGCTTGGACAGGATAGAGTAGCATGGAGAGCTGCATCAAACCAGTCTCAGGACTGAAGCCAACAACAACAACATTAATGGATAACAAGACCACTGTACAATATGCCTTAGACAGACCGAGCAAGGTGGCGCAGTGTTTAGCACACTAGACTCGCACTCGGGAGGACGACGGTTCAAAGCCTCGTCCGGCCATTTTGTTTCAGGTTTTCCGTGATTTCCCTAAATCGCTTCAGGCAAATGCCGGGATGGTTCCTTTGAAAGGGCACAGCCGACTTCCATTCCAACCCTTCCCTAATCCTATGGGACCGATGACCTCGCTGTTTGGTCCCCTCCCCCATATCAACAATACTTTTAGAGAGGTGTGGGTCGAGCAAAGTTGTGACGGCTATCTCCCGAGCCACGTTAGAAAACTGTTCACTGCAAATTCAAACGTAGCCAAAGATTCACAGACAAACAAAAACCAAACGAAGCCAAAATTAATGTAAAGAGGCCCATGCGCGAAGCGCTCAACGAAAACCAAAGTAAAATTCTGCCTACAGACTTGACAGAAAATCATAAGAAATTCTGTTCTTGCATTAGATCAGTAAACTGATAAAAGCCGTCTCTCCAGACACTCTGTGATCACAATGGACCTGACACGGAGGACGACACAGAAAGAGCGGAAATACTAAACGTCTTTTTCCAGAGGAATATCGCACTGTAGTGCCTCGTTTAAACAGTGGTACGAACGACGAAATGGCTCTAAGCGACCTTATAATAGAAAAGCAACTGAAATCGCTCGACAGAGGGAAGACCACTGAGCCTGACGGGATCCCAATACTATTCTACACAGAGTATGTGAAAGAACCAGATCATCTTCTAGCAGCAGAGTACCGTGTTTCTTTGAAGGAGCGAAGTGTTTTGATGTTTGGTAAAAAATCACAGGCCATTTCCGTTTTCAATAATGGTCCTCTAACAGACGCATAAAACTACAGGCCTATATTTCTGACGACGTTAATGAGATCCAGAAAGCAATAAATACAGGGGCCCGGACTGATGCCATGTTCCTTGACTTTCGGAAGACATTGGCTACAGTTCTACACTGCCACCAAATGAACAAAATACGAACGCACAGAATATCACACTAACTGTGTGATTGGACTGAAGAGTTTCTAGCAAACAGGACACAGCACGTCATCCTGAAGTCTTCAGACGTAAAAGTAACTTTGGGCGCGCCCCGGGGTAGTGTTATGGGACCATTACTTTTTACAATCTGTATAGATGACCTAGTAGATAACGTGGGAATATCCATGAGCCTTTTCGCTGGTGATGCTTTTGTACAAACAGAAGTCGTGAAGCTAGAAAATTGTAGCGAAATTCGGGATGTTAGTTTAATATTTATTTCAGATGGACTGTCGTAAGGTAAGCTGATACTAGTTCTCAATAAGTCTTCTAACAAAACCACTGTTGGAGAATCGAGTTACCTGAAGCATAACTAAGGTAGGCAGTGAAGTGAAATATTTATGTATATTGTAGATTACGATCGAACCCCATATCCACCTTACACTTTGGAAAGAAACAGTCGATTACCTTAAAAAAGAATAGTTTCAGTTTTATCTATATGTGGTAAAAGTTGTTAAAAATTTTGATTAATAATGCGTTTGTATAGTGTAGGATAAATGCCTATACTCAACTGGGAGAAAAGGGGCTGCACAGTTTTGCAAATGGCTTGTGGTAAGGACAGGATTTTACGTTACGTTGCGTAGTCAAGGTGACGCACCGAGGTCGCGCTTTGGGACGGACAAGTGGCAGTGTCATGTATTCTAAAATATCAAAAGGACTCATATAGTTACAAGATTCTATGAATTATTGTCTTATATGTACGGAAGAAAGAAGATGAAGAACATGCTACACTATGTGATCAAAAGTATCCGGACACCTCCAAAAACATACGTTTTTCATATTAGGTGCATTGTGCTGCCACCTACTGCCAGCTACTCCATACCAGCAACCTCAGTAGTAACTAGACATTGTGAGAGAGCAGAATAGGGCGCTCCGCGGAACTCACGGACTTCGAATGTGGTCAGGCGATTGGGTGTCACTTGTGTCATACGTCTGTACGCAAAATTTCCACACTCCTAAACATCCCTAGGTCCACTGTTTCCAATTTGATAGTGAAGTGGAAACGTGAAGGGACACGTACAGCACAAAGGCGTACAGGCCGACCTCGTCCCCTGACTGACAGAGACCGCCGACAGTTAAAGAGGGTCGTAATGTGTAAAAGGCAGACATCTATCCAGACCATCACACAGGAATTCCAAACACATCAGGATCCACTGCAAGTACTATAACAGTTAGGCGTGAGGTGAGAAAACTTGGATTTCATGGTCTAGCGGCTGATCATAAACTACACATCACGCCGATAAATACCAAACGACGCCTCGCTTGGTCTAAGGAGCGTAAAAGTTGCACGATTGAACAGTGGGAAAACGTTGTGTGGAGTGACGCATCACGGCACACAATGTGGCCATCCGATGGCAGGGTGTGGGTATGGCGAATGCCCGGTGAACGTCATCTACAAACGTTTGTAAAATTCGGAGGTGGTGGTGTCATGGTGTGGTCGTGTTTTTCATGAAGGGGACTTGCACCCCTTGTTGTTTTGCGTGGCACTATCACGGCACAGGCCAACATTTATGTTTTAAGCACCTTCTTGCTTCCCACTGTTGAAGAGCAATTAGGCGATAGCGATTGCATATTAATCGAAAACTTGTTCCTAATTCACGGCCTGCGGCGGAGTGGTTACACGACGATAACGTCCCTGTAAAAGACTGGCCTGCATAGAGTCCTGACTTGAATCCTATACAACACATTTGGGATGTCTTGGAACGGCGACTTCGTGCCAGGCCTCACCGACCGACCTCGATACCTCTCCTCAATGAAGCACTCCGTGAAGAATGGGCTGTCATTCCCCAAGAAACCTTCCAGCACCTGACTGAACGTATGCCTGCGTGAGTGGAAGCTGTCATCAAGGCTAAGAGTGGGCCAACACCGTACTGAGTTCCAGAATTACCGATGGAGGGTGCAACGAACTTGTAAGTTATTTTCAGCCAGGTGTCCGGATACTTTTGATCACGTAGTGTATTTGTTTGAATGTTTTGTTGATTTTGATAGTGCATAAGATTTAAGAGACAGGAAGTTTACAACTGCATGCGTTATTCTTTATACAAGTGCTGTCATTCCAAGAAACGAAGTATAATAGCTACACCATAAAGTGAAGCAGAATGTATCTCAGCAGCAAAGAAGTGAAACACATCAAGACTACTATTCGCGACTGGAACAGGAAACGCGGGACGTGGCAGTGGTACACAAAGTTCCCTCCGCCACACACCGCAAGGTGGCTTGCGGAATATAGATGAAAATTTAGAAGTTACACTCACAGAAAAACTTTGCGTTTTTGGAATTGATGGCTTTACACTCAAAAATGTTCAAAAGTGTGTGAATTCCTAAGGGACCAAAGTGCTGAGGTTCAAAATGGTTCAAATGGCTCTGAGTACTATGGGACTTAACATCTGGGGTCATCAGTCCCCTAGAACTTAGAACTACTCAAACCTAACTAACCTAACGACATCACACACACCCATGCCCGAGGAAGGACTCGAACCTCCTGCGGGAAGGGCCACGTAATCCGTGACACGGCGCCTCAAACCGCGCGGTCACTCAGCGCGGCTACGCTCAACTGGTTTTAATCACACGCAGAGTGCAAAAAGTTGTGTTGAATAACAAGCAATGTTGTAAAGGTAGAAAATTATAGTGACTAATAAGAAACAGAAAGGAAGTACCACAGGGTGCAATTTTGGATCCACTCCTATTCCTTATGTATATGGAAGACCTTCCAATTCTAACAACCATACCACAACAAAGGTCAAAATTTAATAATGATTGTGGTGTTGCTCACGCTGCTAAATACTGCATTTTCGGGCAACAACAAAGTTATTATGTGGCCGGTGTCATTAGAGCACTGTTAATAAAGTCATTTCATGTAATAATAAATAAACTAGGTTTTATTCTGCTATATTCAAAAGTTTTATAGATGTATTTCACAAACCATTCTTGAAGATTCAACCTTTGAAAGTTAGCACAATGGTGATGTAAAAAAATAATCAGCACTCCGAATTTAAGTTACACTTCCTTTTTATTGCTTTTGTCGCAATATCGCGTAACACGCAAAACATCACTTCACAATACAAAACTTACTTGAAAACATCTTCCTCACATTTTATAAGCTAACTACAATATACGTCTTTCCCACATGACGTCCAAGACTTGACCTTTTCAAGGTCCGACTCTCTAACAACTGCTAACCGCTTACGCGCCCAAAGATCAGAGTTACAAGTGCGACAAAGATCATAGTGACAAAAGGAAGAATACACGTAAGAATAATATAATTGCAATATTAACATATCGATGTATCAAAGTACCTCTACATTAATGAAATCAAATGTGAATGTTGTCTCACAAATATGTAAACACAGAAACACAGTAGAATATTACTGGTATCGAGAGGTTCAGATGAGGTGCCGTAATGGTTACGTAATTAAAGTACCATTACACAATTAACATTCAATAAGCGAAACTTGTACTTTTTGCAGGTGGTATTAGTGTTGTAATAAATCCTATTACAGAGAAAGCAACAGAAGAGATCGTTCATAATGTTTTTTCAAAAAATTGTTAAGTGGTTCTCTGAAAACGGACTCTCCCTAAATCTTCAGTAAACACACTATATTCAGTTATGTATAACAAATAGAGTCATACTAACAATTGATATAGCTTGTGAACAGGAGGCAGTAAATAGGGCAGAACGCTCAAAATTTTTGGGTGTGTGTACTGACGAAAACTTGAACTGGAAGAAACGTATTACTGAGCTTCTCAAACAGCTACTTTTACTCTTAGTAAAATTAAAGTCTTGGAAACTAACGGATGAAACTCCTGTCATATTTTGGAGATTTCCACTCGACAGTGTCTTATGGAATGGAGTCGTATATGCACCAACAAAAATCATTTAGAAAGCAATTGTTGACTGCACAAAAGCGAGCAGTAAGAATAATTCTTGGTGTTCACCTGCAGTCGTCATGCAGGTACCCTTTTCAAGGAGTTAGGTATTTCAACTGCACTACCACAATACATATATTAGCTAACGAAATTCGTCAAAAGTAATAAATCACAATTTGAGAAGATTAGAGGAAAAATGACCATTATTACCCATTATTAAAGGAGTCGGATATGCAGCAATAAAAATTTTATCGTTTTTCCAATAACAAAAAATGTCTAACACATAGCTCAGTTTTAAATCTAACTTAAAACCATTTCTCCTGGACAACTTCTATCTCATAGACAAATTTATATTTAAAAACTGCTAGCGTGCAAACATACATAAATAAATCAAATAAAAAAAGAAAAAAATACTGTAAACTGACTCGTTCCAAGTCATTTCGATAAAGGAATTGTACAAATTATCTATGAGAGATGTAACTATCTAATACGGCTATAAAAATATTAATATATTGCCATCATCTGGATGAGGATGTCCACCAGGAAACTATATTGGTGTCCAGAGTAAACCACCACCATCTGCACCAGCTATAACGCCGTCTTTCGTTCTCAGGATGCAGCGCAGGGAGAAAATCCATTTACTGTCTGTGTACACGTTGTTCTTAGCTTATCTTTCTGTTTGAAGCACTACTTGTAACAGTTACTTACGGCTAATGCATGCTTGCCGTTGTTATCTCAATCTGTCTTTAGCGATGCGAACACCCAGTATTTGAGGAGCTCACGTCGAAGGCTCTGGCGCTCTCTGTTCCGTAATACCTGGGATTTTGCTAACAACATGTTCTGAACAAACCTTCTCACTCACGTGCTTCTATTTGCAACACCACACGACGCGAATGTGCCGTACTCGAATAAAATCTAACTTTAGGACCACGCATTGCTATTTTCTTATGCATTTATTTACATTCATAATTACATTTAAGAACACATCATACAGTGCAGGATTCACGCTTGGTGTGTCTTCTACTTATCGTGAAAATGCCACCATTTTCTGAAACCGGGTGCTGTTCTTGATGCTCACATCTGCTAACCGCAAGATACAGTGGAACATTACCACTTGCGAGATAGGTACACTACACATGTCGAACAACTCATCGACTTCACTCTTCACATAAACAAATACGCTTGGTTTTTATATGTTTGTATCAAAATTAAAAATATATCTTATCCTTAGGTTCTGAGCAAGGTTTTCGGGAGGCTTCCCTTGCTTGTCAGACAGAAGCCATATCTGGTGATCTCCTTCAAAATATTCTCAACTGGGACTCTGTCCCATAATCAGCTCGTGTATTATTTGGTTGAGATGTCCATGAGCCTACAGGTGGGTTACAACTCAAGCAGCCCACTCCGCCTTTAGGTGTTCAGAACTACAAGTACGGAAAAAAGAACATCGCGCGATGTATGACGAAGTATGTAGAGCGTGTCCTCTCTATAGCTCAATGGTCAGAGTGTCTGGCTGCTCTGCTGAGGATCCGGTATTGCCACGGATGTTTCCTTGGTGGAAGGACAGGAACGGGATGATTTCAGTCTTGTAAAGACAACTGAGGAGCTACTTGATACAGAAGTAGTGGCCAAGAAAGCCGACAACGACCGGAATGGTGGTGTGGTGACCCCAAGCCCCTCCATACTCCATCCAAATGATGCCATTGATTAAGAATGACATGGCGGTCGGTCGGTCCCCATTGGCCCGTCTGGATCAGAAGGCGGATCTTTGCAAACGTGCAGTGTACTACTACAATTCTACTCTCTCCTTCATAATCCACTTACAGGTGTGTACGAGAAGAACGATTGCCAATACGCCTCAGTATACGACGTTCCACGTCTGTTAACGTGTAGTCACCGAACGGACGCTCATGTAGAAAATCTTACAGGGTTTATCAAACTTCTCCCGATCGCTTACAGAAGCAGATGTTATGTAGACTCATCCACAACGTGATATGCTCATGTTTAGGAAAACCGGAACTGAGAGTTTATGAAACTGGTGTAGTGTCAGGGTTGTGGAGAGGAAAAGAAGAAAGGGAAGGAGAGGGAAGTGGTGAAAGTATTGCATACAATTAGAGAAAGTATTGCATATAATTAGAGAAAATAGAGCTAATACAGCGTCTAATCGACAATCATTCTTCCCACGAGTCGTTCGCGAGTGGAACAAGGAAGGGGGGGGGGGGGAGGGGGATCAGTTAATGGTACCCTCCGCCACACACTACCAGGTGGCTCGCGGAGTACGATGTAGATGAAAGTTTTGTGATAGGGAAATATTATTTGTTTGGGAGCGGATTTGTAGGGCGCGTAATTGTTGTGTCGGTGGGGGCGGAAAACAGGCTTGGCAGCGTACCACGATTAAAAATTAGGGTAAGGTAGACGGAGAGGTGAAGGCGGAATTTCCATTATGTTTGCGTAACGTGGCTGAGGAGGAAAAGGAAAGCTAGAGTCTAAAGTCCTTTCGACGCCAAAACCATTAGAGTTCGATCACTGGCTCGATAGGGAAGCGTATCGACTGCGACATTGTTCAAGAAATCATTCTGGACGATAACAACGAGAAATTTGATAAATATTGTACAATCCGGTAAGACAATCGATGTGAGATTTCACCGAACGAATATCTCTTGGATTCACTGAATTTATTGAACAGAAGCAGATACGTTCTCTTCGAATTATGACTCACCTGCGTGGGCTGAGAAACGAGAGGGAACAGAGGAAAAGAAAAATGCTGTCCTAAGGCGTTCCAAATGACCCGGAATGTTGACAAAACACTTTGTCATATTTGAACAGGTGACGGGTGCTTCAGTAGCGTGCCTAGAACAATATCTACGCAGCTGTGTGCTGGCAGCGAGAGAACTGTCAAAAACGTTACTTGGTGACATGCGCGGAATACTAAGCTGAGCTGGAGGTATCATTCAGTATCGAATGCCTTCGACAATGAATTGTCCGGATGCTTTTGATCACATAGTGTATTTCAGACAAGTTTAATAATTATTGACTGCGCCTTTAAATGCGTGAAAGCTCTCGATACCACACGACAAAGGTAAGATCTTTAGTGGGTACCTTTTCATTAGATATTAATTTACCATGGGTCCTGCTCGGAGCCGAGCGTTCGCGAAGTGTAGCGGACAAGGCGAACAGTATGACGTCACGAGTTCGTTGCGGGGCCTGCATTTCTCGTGGACCCCTCTCACACCGCCACCGAGTGGCATTTAATCTCACAAAGCGAGGCGGCGCAGTGCTTAGCACACTGGACTAGCATTCGGGAGATTATGGTTCAAATCCGCGACTAGCCATCCAGATTTCGGTTTTCTGTGATTTCCCTAAAAACGCTCCAGGCAGATGCCGGTACAAGTATGGTTCCTTTTAAAGGGCACGGCCGATTTCCTTCCCCAATCTTGACACCATCTGAGCTTGTGCGTCGTCTCTAATGAAGTCGGTAACGACGGGACGTTAAATCCCAACCTTCCTTCTTTTTCTTCATTTTTTTTTCATTGAAAACTACCATTTACTGCAGCTGGTTGGCTGTCTTATTCACCTGCCATTCAATGACCGTTGCTGAAGTGCAGCCATGTTCAAAACATTTTTCGTTTAATCTCGCAATTGGAGGTGCTCATAATATTTTATCTCATCAGTCTATTTACCTCTGTATTATATTAGTTAGGAAAAGAAATGAACTCTGTCAGTAATACCGTTCATTTCCTACACTGGTAGTCGGTGTTACCACTGCAGCAAGGTGGTCGGCATCCATACTTATACATAATGGCCAAATCAGCCTCACTTGCTTTCTCCCCAAGAGCAAAAAGAACAGACTGTCATGTTCTGACGATTCCAATCCCGTTATAGACAGAGCACTAGCTGAGACTTCCTGGCAGATTAAAACTGTGTGCCGGACCGAGACTCGAACTCGGGACCTTTGCCTTTCACGGGCAAGTGCTCTACCAACTTTTTTTTTGTGTTTGGTGGTTGCGAACGTCACAAGACATTCGTTCCAGTTCGTTTGTTGAACCTTCCACACAGTTTTTTTTTTTATTACAGAGATACTTAGCCACAGCCTAGGCGATGTTTCCACAATGAGATTTTCACTCTGCAGCGGAGTATGCGCTGATATGAAACTTCCTGGCAGATTAAAATTGTTTGCCGGACCGAGACTCGAACTCGGGACCTTTGCCTTTAGCGGGCAGGTACACTACTAACTGAGCTACCCAAGCACGACTCACGACCAAGACTGGAACTCGGGACCTTTGTCTTTAGCGGGCAAGTACTCTACCAACTGAGTTACCCAAGCACGACTGACGACCCTCCTCACAGCCTTAATTCCACCAGTACCTCGTCTCCTACCTTCCACTTGCCCGCGAAAGGCAAAGGTCCCGAGTTCGAGTCTCGGTCCTGCAGATACTTTTTAATCTGCCAGGAAGTTTCATATCAGCGCACACTCCGCTGCAGAGTGAAGATCTCATTCTGGAAGCAGCCCCTAGGCTGTGGCTAAGCCATGTCTCCGCAATATCCTTTCTTCCAGGAGTGCTAGTTCTGCAAGGTATGTAGGAGAGCTTCTGCGGATTTTGGAAGGTAGGAGACGAGGTACTGGCGGAATTAAGGCTGTGAGGAGGGGTCGTGAGTCGTGCTTGGGTAGCTCAGTTGCCAGAGCACTTGCCCGCGAAAGGCAAAGGTCCCGAGTTCGAGTCGCGGTCCGGCACACAGTTTTAATCTGCCAGGAGGTTTCATATCAGCGCACACTCCGCTGCAGAATGAAAATCTCATTCTAGAGCACTAGCTGTCTTTGGAATACGATGTGGAAGGGATCATCCGTGCCCTTGTCGAAATAATTATTCTAGCATTAACTTGAGGAGAAATTATGGAAAACCTGAATGTGAATAGCCTAACGGGGATCGGAGGGTTTTCGTCTCAAAAATAACACCTGTGTTTCAAACAGTGCGTCGCCTCGTTCAAATTCAATAATAATGCACACAAACTGAAGAGGTCAGTACGATGTGTAAATGCAAGCAACCCATTTTCAAATTTTTATAACTATTTTTTTTCAAAAGTATTAAAGTATCAAAGTTCTTGCCCCGTTGTCATATGCTTAGAAAATAAACAGCTGTGGGTCGCACAGCTTGCGAATGAAAACAATTTCTCATTCAGCTATGACAAGATAATTTTCACTTCAGTACGATACTACTTTGAAATTCTGAAGGTAGCAGAGATAAAAATACAGGGAGCGAAAGGCTATTTAGAACTTGTAAAGAAACCAGACAGCAATAACAAGAGTGGAGCGGCATAAAGGGAAGCAGTGGTTGAGAAGGGAGTGAGACAGGTTTGTAGCCTATACCAGATGTTATCCCATATATACCACGAGCAAGCGGCAAAGGAAACAAAAGGAAATTAGGAGTAGCAATTAAAGTTCAGGAAGAAGAAATTAAAACCTCATTGAGATTTGCCGGTGACATTGTAATTATGTCGGGGACAGCGAAGGACATCGAAGAGCACTTGAATGGAATCGACAGTAACTTGAAAGGAAGATATAAGATGAACATCAACAAAAGCAAAACAAAGATAATGGAATGTAGTCGAAATAAATCAGGTGATGCCGAGGGACATAAATTAGGAAATGAGACACTTAAAGTAGTAGATGAGTTTTGTTCAAATATGTGTTAATTCCTAAGGAACCTAACTGCTGAGGTCATCGTTCCCTAGACTTACACACTACTTAAACTAACTTATGCTAAGAACAACACACACACACACACTGCCGGGGAAGGACTCGAACCTCCGGTGGGAAGGGCCGCGCAATCCGTGACATGGTGCCATAATCGCGTGGCCACTCCGCGTGGCGAGTTTTGTTATTTGTGCAGCAAAATAACTGATGATCGTCGAAGTAGAGGATATAAAATGTAGACTGTCAATGCCAAGAAGAGTATTTCTGAAGAAGAGAAATTTGTTAACATCGAACGTAGATTTAAGTGTTAGGGAGCCTTTCTGAAAGTATTTGTATCGATTGTAGTCATGTATGGAAGTGAAACATGTGCGATAAACAGTTTATATAATAAGAGAATAGAAGCTTTTGAAATGTGGTGCTATAGAAGACTCGTGAAGATCAGATGGGTAGGTCATGTAACGAATCAGGAGGTAGTGAAAAGAATAGAGAAGGAAGAAATTTGTGGGACAACTTGACTAAAAGAAGGGACTGATTGACAGGACACTTTGTGAGACACTAAGGGAACACTAATTTAGTATTGGAGGGAAGTGTGTGTGTGTGGGGGGGGGGGGGGGGCGGAGGGTGAGAGGGGGAGGGCAAAAATCGTAGAGGAAGACCAAGAGATGAGTACAGTAAGAAGGTTCGGAGATGAAAAGGCTTGCTCGGGACAGAGCATAATACAGAGCTGCATGAAACTAAACTTTGGACTGAGACCATAACAATAGCTCAATAATACCCCTCTTTCTTTTCTAATTGGTTTAATACGGGCTTATTCATCATTAATGCGTCAATTTCACGAAACTTTGTTTCATTAAGAGAAAGAACTTCAGAAATCCAACGACGTCACACATATTATATTGATACTTTTTGTTTGTTGCCATACAGGTACACAATGTAAGAATTTTTAACATATGCGGCTCATGCTGCAAACTGTGATCCTTCCTTCCAACCTTGTCACCAGTTTCTAGGGAAGCTGTAGCTTTGGTGTCAGTGGTGGTTCTTGGAAAGACATTTCGCAGTCAGGATACGTTGTTTAAGTTTCTCGAATTCGTAAATACGAATTCTGCCGTCACACTGCAGCATGCTGGAGGTATCATAATGCACCGAAGCCACTTTTGAAGCGTATCTGACGGTAGTTTCGTCCTTTCCAGGGCAATGAATATCTGTGTAAGGAAAAAGTCCTGTCGACCAAGCGTACCAAGAAAGCAGTAGTGATATTCGGGAAATGGTTTCAGCGAAGCTTACTTAAGTTCACAGCTCATTTTATCTGTGAACTGTCGGTTATTCAGCCCACCGTCTCGTGCGTCGCGGTATTATAGTTATATACGGAACTATACAGAATGTAGCTTCTCCAAGTGCTTATCCGTGGCAGCAAATAGGATCATGTGGAATCAGTTCTGGAAGAGGATTAAACCTTTCTTTCCAAAAACTGTGTCTCGGTACCTGACGTCAGCCTGAACACATAGCAATAACATTAATGGTTTTAAATATTATTATTGTAACATGAAGTAAGAATTCAGCTAGGAAGTGGAAAACCAAACAGCTAAACATAGGAATACGAGAGGACAACGTAGAAGAGTAGAAATAGTTTGGAAATATTAGGCATGAATGATCAGGCCTGAACAAATAATTTTGCATATTAGATATCAAGGATATGTAAACGGATATTGTTCATCAAAATGCCTCCAACTATTTCTTGGTTTTACAGTGTTTGGTAAAAATTCTGTTTGACTTCCTTGTAATCTCCTGCGCAGTTTACGCTGCTTTGATAAAATGTCTTTACTTCTTTGTTTCACTGTTAGCATTTATTAGTGCCTACGGCTTTCGTATATTGTTGCGCCTCTCTTAACTTGAGTGTGTTGTCCGTTACTTCCTTCATTTTCATATCACACCAACGATTTTTCCCAAAATTTTTCAGTTGGATTTGATAATATTTCTTACCACCATTTCTATGGGATTTTTTGGTTGAAAAAAAGAAAAACGTGTAAATTATAGTCACTAGGAATGACGCTCAGTTACATCCCTCAATCTTTTATTATCTTTACAACTCTTTCTTTAGCAAAGTTTATTTCGATATCTGATGCGACGCCTACTCCAGAGGCGTAACTCGAAATGTTTCCGGGTTTCTTTGTTAACTTTCTAATTTATTTCTACTAGTTTTCGAACTCTTTTCTCTAGCAGTCCTATGACAGTAATTTTAAACTGACATTCCTTGTATGTAAGTGAAGAAGTTATGAAATTTTCTATTCATTCTACAACTCATAACGCATGTGAAAGACAAAATAGGATCAAAAGCGACAGACGCAGTGCTATATATAATCTCAGAAAACAGTTTAAGGAAGAAAAACCAATAACAAGTGAACACCGTTGTAGCATTATCTGAGAGCTCCCAGGTGCCAGGTAGAAGAAATTAGTCTAGCGCATTATTTAACACCAGCGGCTCTGTCCAGCCGTATGATCGAGGTCACGCGATCGAAGATTCCTGCAGTAGTCACACAACCTACGGACATGCGTGTCGCCACTGCTGTAATGAGCGACGCACAGATCACGGCAAGTAGCAGCAGGGCGCACGCGTGGACAGTGTCTATACTCCTTCCAGTTTATTGTCGCAGATTTCGTGCAGACGTTTTCTACACGAATACACAAGTGCTTTGTTAGACGGGAATATCGGTATCGTGCCTTTCTCAAGGCCACGAGTCCATGTCAATATGGGCCAACCACGAGAGCCTTGACGTCGCCGGTTGTGCTACCTCGATTGGCTACGATATCCGCCTTCAGTTGTCCGAAGCTACAAGGCATAGTCATACTGAGAGAGCTCTCGGACCGAATGCTTGACCACAGCATTATGAAGTTTGACCTTCGCACCAGTTAGGAAAACACTATTGGATGATGTGATTGGTGTTTTCAGATTTATTAAAACCTGCCAGGCAACTGGTGTCACTCTCCAGTGCAAGAAACATCCTTATACTCAAAGCGAACAAATGTGTAGAAACACAGTCTACACACGGTAATGACTTTGCCTTATATGGAGCTGTGGAGGCACTTTGAACGCATTATTGGACCACTCGCTAATCAAATATCACTTGTTGTTGGGCGCTGCGGATCTCAAGCATGAGATCCACCTGGAAAGCAGAAGAAGAACTCCCTCACATAAGCCAACAAATAGTACATGCCCGAGTTCTGGTCGAAAACTGACACGCGGGAGAACCCCAGTGGGGCATCACTGGGGAGTTGAAGCCATGTATGCACTGCAACACACATCCAAAGAAAAATGTCAGAGACCCAAAGAAAACTTGCCACAGTTCAAAGGGGATGATGATGTTTGGTTTGTGGGGTGCTCAACTGCGCGGTCATCTGCGCCCATAAGAAGTCCCAATGTTGAAAAAAGTCCATTTTTTTTCTTTGCCCAATCTCGCCACTGCCACGAATGATGATGATGATGATGAAATGATGAGGACAACACAAACGCCCAGTCCCCGGGCAGAGAAAATACCCCCCCCCCCCCCCCCTGGACGGGAATCTAACCCGGGATCCTGTGATCCGGAAGAAGCAGCGCTAGCCACTAGACCACGAGCTGCGGACTAGTCCAAAGGGGATGACGTATTTGAGGGCATATAGTTGCTGGTACTTGAGGGCATGTAGCTGCGTGGTTTGAAAGTTTCACAGCAGATTATCTCCAGTAGTGATGCTATGCGACGCCTAGGACTGAGCAGGCACACAGAAGCTGCAGAGTATTTCAGCCCAAAATACTTGAAGGTATCGCCGATACGTATTATGGGCTCGTGGTATTCTCTGCACGAAGGATAGTGTGTCGGGTTTCTCCGCCCTGCAGCGATCGTATGCAGCCTGAGACATTTCATTACGTTAGAACTCAGCTGCAGATGCTAACGGACCAAAACTGCTGTGTGCAGACCCGCAGAAGTTGCTGAAAACGGAATGAGCATTGGCGAAAGTAGTTGTACTGATTGTTCCAGCCATTATTCGTGCCCACACGTGAGAAGGAAACCTAGCTGATATAATATCAGCAGCAGCAGCACTCCGTCTTCAGGCCACAAGTGGCTCACCGGGACAATTCGACTGTCGTGTCATCCATCCTCAGCTGAGGATGCGGATAGAAGGGGCGTGTGGTCAGCACACCGCTCTCACGGTCGATATGAGGTTTTCTATGACCGGAGCTGCTACTATTCAGTCGAGTAGCTCCTCAATTGGCATCACGAGGCTGAGTGCACCCCGGAAAATGGGAACAGCGCATGGCGGCCCGGATGGTCACCCATCCAAGTGCCGGCTACGCCCGACAGCGCTTAACTTCGGTGATCTGACGGGAACCGGTGTATCCACTGCGGCAAGGCCGCTGCCTGATACAATATCACTACGCTGAAAATAACGGGGGCACATGTTCTACTTGTGTCTTCATTTTGTGTCCAGCTTCCAAGAGGTATAGCTCGAGACGGAAAAGAGGCCCATCAAGGTATTCAGTCGCTAACATATCGCTTAAATTAACTAGCTTTCAAGATGCAGCCAATGGTGTGCACCAATACGGACGTGGAACATCTCATCTTGGGAGGCTGTGTATTGCGCATCATTCTCCGTAACTACAATTCTTATCAACTGGCCTAAGCTTGGTACTATTGACCTAGTTATGTTCTTCTCCTTTGTACGTAGGCTAATTAACGCCACAGGGTTTTACTAGGCGCGGTCCTATTGAACACTTGAACTTACGTATGCCAGCGTTATGCAGTTGGCATTGCGGTAGTGTTGTGAAAACTGTATCCGCAACACTACCTTAATCTGAATTGTATAAAGCTGAATACATAAGTTCACGTTTTCGTATTTGTTTACTAACAGCCACTCATACAGTTGCAGATGACATGACGTATGCCGAGAAAAACGTAAAAAAAAAACAAAAAAAAAAACACGCACAGACAATATGCTGGATAAAGCGACAACGACCGTAAAAACCATGCTGGTACGCGAAAACTCATTAGAAACTGACAAGGATCTAGCAGACAGAACCCTAACTGTCTGTTTAACACACAATTAGCATTTTTAATGGAGCATGGAAAATTTTTATGCACGATTATACTATATACATTGAGACTAACGGTCGTCACTTTAAGCAGTTGCCAATGCGTTAGGCTGACGATTTAAGTTCTGAAATTTTTATGGTAATAAAACATTAAATATCCATTTTCGACTACTAATATCTTGCGTCAGAGTGCTCATTTTTAGGATCCTGTACCACGTGTATAATTAGGATCCTAAGGGTTTTGTACACTGTATATATGAATCCTCCGCCGTGTAGCCTTCACCATTTCTGGAAACCATTGCTGACACTGCAGCTCCTGATTTACATCTTCATCTATATTTCCCAAGACACCTTACTTTGTGTGGCAGAGAGTGCTTCTAGTACTAGTATTTATTCCCACTTCCGTGTTCCATTCGCGAATGCAGCGTAGGAAGAACGATTGTCGGCAAACCTCCACATGAGCTCCAAGTTTCCTGATTCTCTCGTCGTGGCCATTACACGACACGTATGTGTAATGAAATAAAATGCTGCTCGAGTCTTTTTGTAACATACGCTCTCTAAATTACAGCAGTGAATCCCTCCCTGAAGCACAAAGCCTCTCTTGTAGCGTCTGCCACTGGAATTCGTTGAGCATCTGTGCAACGCTCTGACGCCGACTGAACTGTCCCTTACGAAACCTTACGCTCTTCGTTAGAGTTTCTCTTTCTTCTACTAATCTAACTTGTCAGGGGTCTCAGATAGACGATCAATAGCCAACAATTGGCCGAACAATTATTTTCCAAGCTACTTCTTTCCTGAATGACATACGTTTACTTAAGATTCTGATAATGCATCTTAGCCTGGCATCAGCATTTCCTGTAATTTGTTTTATGTTGCCATTCCACTTCAGATGACTTCGGATGGGTTACTCCTAGTGTTTCCAGTGGTTTGTCGCCAATAGTGTAACAGTAGCGGATCTCTTCACCCAATTATGCTTGAAATATTACATTCATTTACATTTAGGGTGCAATTTTCAGATCCCACTCCAATCGCCGATCCCTTGCTGGTCTTCCTGCATTTCGCTACAGAATTCTGACGTTGCAACCTTCCTATAGAGAACAGAATAATCGTCCACTGAAAGCTTCATTGAGCCTCTAACATTCACTAGATCATTACTATACAGTCTAATTATAAAGCCTGTGAAACACTTTAAAAATCGGTGTAGATAAAAAATTAAACATAACGCAAAATGATACAGAATATGAAACACAAACTCTCAATTTTTTTATCGTGGTGCCGGTTAGTTAGTTCGGAAAACCGCCAACAGGGCGTAGTTTCTGAAACTGGCGGCGAGTCAAGCAGAAAAATCATTTTCGTGCTAGAATTCGCCTGTTTTGCCAATCGGTAGTGAGAGCGCAAAGACCTTTCCGTGGCTAGTTTCACAATATACCACCAGTTTACAACAGCATAGTGAAATCGTACACGTAATTCTTGGAGGATGGTTGTTTGTGAGATGTAAAACTTTCGGGCCGACAGCCTGCGTCAGGACAGAGAATGGAATGTGAGAGGGACGTGATGTTGGGAAGTAAGTCTACCTATTTGAGCTAGTGCAGAATTGATGACCCCTCAGCCAAAAAAGTGTGGCAAGTCCTTTGTAAGCGATTAATAGTGAAGCTGTACAAACTGCAGCTCCTGCAAACCAAAAGCCACAATGACAAACTGCGGTTCTGCATTGATCTGCAGAACCATCTTGAAAATGACAACTTCGCAATAAAATTAATCTTTAGCGACAAAGTCACTTTTCGTCTTCCAAGGATTGTCAACGACACAAAACTTACAGAGACATCCAGAATATGTGTGACTACACCGCTACTTACACAATGAAAGATTGGTGACACTTGGGCAAGAACGGCAAGAGTAAGGTATCTCTTGATCCAAAAATACTGCGTAGCTCATGACCAATCCTCACATTTTTTACAGTATGATCCCGTTCGCTGACAGTCTACCAAAGTTGTAAGAGGGAACTTATATCGATCACGTGGCTGTCGACTGTCAGTATAACGTTCCTGATAAAGACGAAGTATGGGTTGCATAAAATGGATCGGTAGGGGCGGCTTCTATAGAGGAGACACTGAGTCACAGACCGGCACAACGAAAAGACTGAAATACATTTTAGCTTTCGGCCAAATGACCTTCTGCTGAAGTAGAAAACATACACACATTCACATAAGCACAACTCACACACACATGGCCAGTATCTCTTGTCGCTGTGGCCAAACTGCGCCTGATGGGAGCAGCAGTCCAGTGCGGGTGGTGGAGAGGCATGGAGTGGGAACGGTTGGATAGTGGGATATGGTGCAGGAAGGTGTAGTGCTGCTTGTGGCAGAGTAAAGGGAAGTTGTGCGGACAGATCAGGGCTTCTGAGGGCATTTAGGAGATTTTGGAAGGGATGGGGCTGGGTGGGGGGGGGGGGGGGAGTGTAGAAGAAGAGAAGGGGAAAAGGGCTAGTGGATGCATTAGCCAAATAGAAGGCTGTGTTGTGCTGCATGGTTGTAGGGAAGGGGATAGGTAGGTGGAGGACAGGGACTGGAGAAGATTGAGGCCAGGTGGGTTATGGGAACGAAGGGTATGTATTTTGGAGAGTTCCAATCTGTGGAATTCAGAAAAGTTGGTGTTGGTAGGAAGAATCCAGATAGTGTGGGCTCTGAAGCAGTCATTGACGTGAAGCACATCGTATTAGGCAGCATGTTCAGCAACTAGGTGGTCCAGCTGTCTCATTGCAATCCCACAGACAGACAGCTTCTTAGTAGTCGCCGGCCAGAGTGGCCGAGCGGTTCTAGGCGCTACAGTCTGAAACCGCGCGACCGCTACGGTCGCAGGTTCGAATCCTGTCTCGGGCATGGATGTGTGTGATGTCCTTAGGTTAGTTGGGTTTAAGTAGTTCTAAGTTCTAGGGGACTGATGACCTCAGAAGTTAAGTCCCATAGCGCTCCGAGCCATTTGAACCATTTTTTGTTAATTGTCATGTCCATGTAGAAGGCAGCACAATGGCTGCAGCTTAGTTCATAGATCACATGACTGCTTAAACAGATAGTGCTGTCTTTGATGGGACTGTGACTGGACTGAGTTGTTGATGGTGTGACGATCTATAGGATAGACACTGCATCTACATCTATTGCAGGGATATGAGCCGTGAGACGAGGGTTGGAAGCAGGTGTGGAATAGAGATAGACAAGGATATTGCATAGGTTTGGTGGACGGTGCAATACCACCGTGGGAGTGATGGGAAGGATGGTGGGAAGGATATTCCCCATTTCAGGGCACCACTAGAGGTAGTCGAAAGCCTGGTAGTCATTCATTTGCTCCGGTCCTGGGTGGTACTGCGTTATGAGGGGAGTGTTCCTTTGTGGCTGGACGGTGGGTATATGGGAGGTGGTAGGTGACTGGAGAAACAAGGTTGGGAGCGTAATTTCGGTCTGTAAAGTCCTCATTGAGACCTTGCTGCTAATGACCCTATGAAACTGTTTTGATTTTTTTTGCGAGACTTGCTTCCATTATCAATCACAATGTCAGAATTATCCGAAAGCCCAACTTATTATCATACAACAGATCCTCATTTTACTGTTCCGCTCTTCTGTATATAATACTAGTCAGCAATTTGGATATTTGAGATGTTAAGCTTACTGTGCGATAGTTGTAGCAAATGTCTGCTTTTCCAGTCTTAGGGATTATGAGATTTTTCCACAAGTCTGATGATCTGTCCCAATCTCATGTATGCTACAAACCAACTTGAATAGTCATTTAGCTGCCACATCCCTCAATGATTTTAAAAATTCGGAAAGAATTTTATCCATATCTTCTGCCTTGTTTGTTTGCAAGTCTTATAAAGCTGCTTTAAACTCTGGCTCTAGTATTGGATTCCGTGTATTTCCACATAGACTCCCGTTTCTTCTTGCTTCACATCAGACAGTTGCTCCCTCTCGTATAAGCCTTCAAGGTAATCTTTCCATCTGTCTGTCAGCAGCTTGTGGTTAGAGTTGCTGATGCTCCATCAAGGGGATCCAGATTCGTTTCCCGGCTGGATCGGGATTGTTGTCTGCTCAGGACTGAGTGAGTGTGTATTGTCCTCATCACCAACGCGCAAGTCGCCGAAGTGGCTTATAGTAAAAAGACTTGAACCAGGCGGCCGAAAATCTCAGACGGGATCTCTTGGCCAATGTAGCCATATGCACATTTCATTTACACCTATTGCTCAGCGTTAAACATTGGAATTCCTTTTGCACTCTTAATATTGACATCTTTACTTTTAATTTCATCGAAGGTCGAGTTGACTTTTCACATGCTGAATCATTTCTGTTTAGATTTCGCCTTGGCTTGCCTACGCTTCCTATTTATTTCATTCCCGAGTGATTTATATTATTGTAGTTTCGTCTTTTCCTGAAAATACACTCCTGGAAATTGAAATAAGAACACCGTGAATTCATTGTCCCAGGAAGGGGAAACTTTATTGACACATTCCTGGGGTCAGATACATCACATGATCACACTGACAGAACCACAGGCACATAGACACAGGCAACAGAGCATGCACAATGTCGGCACTAGTACAGTGTATATCCACCTTTCGCAGCAATGCAGGCTGCTATTCTCCCATGGAGACGATCGTAGAGATGCTGGATGTAGTCCTGTGGAACGGCTTGCCATGCCATTTCCACCTGGCGCCTCAGTTGGACCAGCGTTCGTGCTGGACGTGCAGACCGCGTGAGACGACGCTTCATCCAGTCCCAAACATGCTCAATGGGGGACAGATCCGGAGATCTTGCTGGCCAGGGTAGTTGACTTACACCTTCTAGAGCACGTTGGGTGGCACGGGATACATGCGGACGTGCATTGTCCTGTTGGAACAGCAAGTTCCCTTGCCGGTCTAGGAATGGTAGAACGATGGGTTCGATGACGGTTTGGATGTACCGTGCACTATTCAGTGTCCCCTCGACGATCACCAGTGGTGTACGGCCAGTGTAGGAGATCGCTCCCCACACCATGATGCCGGGTGTTGGCCCTGTGTGCCTCGGTCGTATGCAGTCCTGATTGTGGCGCTCACCTGCACGGCGCCAAACACGCATACGACCATCATTGGCACCAAGGCAGAAGCGACTCTCATCGCTGAAGACGACACGTCTCCATTCGTCCCTCCATTCACGCCTGTCGCGACACCACTGGAGGCGGGCTGCACGATGTTGGGGCGTGAGCGGAAGACGGCCTAACGGTGTGCGGGACCGTAGCCCAGCTTCATGGAGACGGTTGCGAATGGTCCTCGCCGATACCCCAGGAGCAACAGTGTCCCTAATTTGCTGGGAAGTGGCGGTGCGGTCCCCTACGGCACTGCGTAGGATCCTACGGTCTTGGCGTGCATCCGTGCGTCGCTGCGGTCCGGTCCCAGGTCGACGGGCACGTGCACCTTCCGCCGACCACTGACGACAACATCGATGTACTGTGGAGACCTCACGCCCCACGTGTTGAGCAATTCGGCGGTACGTCCACCCGGCCTCCCGCATGCCCACTATACGCCCTCGCTCAAAGTCCGTCAACTGCACATACGGTTCACGTCCACGCTGTCGCGGCATGCTACCAGTGTTAAAGACTGCGATGGAGCTCCGTATGCCACGGCAAACTGGCTGACACTGACGGCGGCGGTGCACAAATGCTGCGCAGCTAGCGCCATTCGACGGCCAACACCGCGGTTCCTGGTGTGTCCGCTGTGCCGTGCGTGTGATCATTGCTTGTACAGCCCTCTCGCAGTGTCCGGAGCAAGTATGGTGGGTCTGACACACCGGTGTCAATGTGTTCTTTTTTCCATTTCCAGGAGTGTATTTGTACTACCTTTGTTCGTCGTTCAGTCGAAATATTTTCTTTTGTTACCCAAAGTTTCTTCACAGTTAGCTTCCTTCTTCATACAATGGCGGGAAGAAAACGGCAACACCAAAAAAATAAGCAGTGTAGAGTAGTGATATTTCGGGACTACATTTTTTCTAAGTAATATGTTTATGAGATCAATGTTGCAATATCACAGATTCAAACAGGCGTGAGAAAAGCCGTTGCAAATGTACAATTCTGGTACATTAATAACCGGCGTGACCGCCAAAATGTTGAATGCAAGCTTGCAAATGTGCGTGCATCGTGTTGCACAAGTGCCGGATGTCATTTTTTGTGGGTTGGAGTTCCTTGCTTGTTACGCTTGGTCAGTTAATAATAATTGTGCGTGACGCTGGAGCTGTCGCCAGATGATATCCCATATGTCCTCGATTGGAGACAGATGTGGTGATCGAGCAGGCCAAGACAACTTGTCGACACTCTGTAGTGCCTGTTGGCTTACAACAGCAGTATGTGGGCCAGAGTTATCCGCTTGGAAAACACCCTCTGGAAGCCTGTTTACGAGTGGCAGCACACTACGTCGAATCACCAGACTGATGTATAAATTTGCAGTCAGTTGCGTACGATAACCATGAGAGTGCTCCTGCTGTCATTCGAAAACGCACGCCAGACCGTAGCTCCAGCTACAGGCCCAAGCACGCAGACAGGTTAGTTGCAGGCTCTCATATGGCCTCATTGTAACCAACACACGGTCATCACTTGCACCGAATCAGAATCAACTTTCATCGGAAGACTCAGCAGACATCTAACCTGTCATCTAATAACCTTTCGCTTGACACCACTGAAGTCGCAAAAGTCTTGGTTTGGGGTCAGTCGAATGCACGCTACAGGACGTCTGGCTCGGAGATTTCCTTCAAGTAACCGATTTGTAACTCTTCGTTGTGTCCCTGTGGTGCCAACTGGCGCTCGAATCGCTGCTAAAGATGCAGTGCGATGCGCCAGAGCCATACGCCGAACACGATGGACTTCTCTCTCAGTAACGCCATGTGGCCATCCGGAGCCCAGTCTTCTTGCGGTAGTACATTCGCGTGACCACCGCTGCCAGCGGTCATGTACAGTGACTGCAGTCCTGCCAAGTCTTTCTGCAACATCGCTGAAGGAACATTCAGCCTTTTACACGACCTCGTTCAAACTCAGTAAGGTGTTGATTAGTGCGTCTTTGTCGCTTTAAAGACATTATTGACTAACATCAATTCACCGCGTCCGACATTAAAGGTAACTAGCGCTCACGACCATTACAGCTACTAGCTCCACTATTACGCGACTGACGTGAAATTTGAATAGACATCATCTTTCAGATGTAAAAAAAAATCAACCAACTTTCCTTTATGTCGCACAACCCTTTCTTGACACTGTGAGTTTTTGTTCCGACAGTGTATATTTGTCTGTCCATAATCTCCTGTTGCCTTTTTTTCAGAGATGTCCACTCCTCTTCAACCGAACTGCCCTCTGTGGTGTTCATTATCGCAGTATCTGTATCCTTAGCTATAAAAGCATCTCATCATTTCTCAGGACTTCATTAACCCACTTATTTCCGAACTATTTTCTCAAAATTCAGTCTACCCTTTATGGTCATTACACTGTGATCGAAGTCTATATCTGCTTCTAGGCACATCTTGCAAACCATTATCTGATTTCGGGGTGTCTTTCTGACCGCGATGTAATCCAGCTAGTATCTTCCCGCGCCTTCAGGCCTTTTCCAAGCACATCTCCTCCTCTCGTGATTTTAGAAGAATTAAGTGGCTATTACTAGCTGAAATTCCTACTAGCGAGTCCACATTCTCCCGTCTTCTATTTCTTCCCCTACTATAGCGTCCCAACACCAGTGGTAATTAAATTTTTATCCCCCTTTACATACTGAATTACACATTCAATGTCCCCATATATTTTATAGCTCTTTTCATATTCTGATTGTGACGTCGCGGTGTATATCTGAACTACTGTTGCTGGCGTTAGTTTTCTGTAGATTCTGGTGAGAATAATTCTACCACTGAACTGTTCACTCTAACTCATTCCATGCCACTCCTTCCTATTCATGACGAATGCAGTTCCAGTTACAGCATTCTTTGCTGATGTTTATATTAGCTCACATTCCTCTAAGTAGAACTTTTTAACCTCTTTCCATTTCATTTCACTGATCCTCAGTATATCTAGACTGAGATCTTGAGTTTCCCTTTTCAGATTTTCTGGCTTCCTTAAGCCGTTCAGACTTCTGACATTCCTCGCTCAACTGCTATAATATTACCCCGTCGTTTGTTACTCAGTATTTTCTCATCGTCACATCCCCCTTGGCAGTCTCTTCCCGAAGATCCGAACCGGAGACTAAACAGAATTTTTTTTCTCAATGGAGAAATCATCATAATGAAAGGAGTCCACTGGAGCACTTTTGCATGTGGCACCCGAATATGATTTTATAAACGATGTATGTCTCTCATGGGCTTTATAATGTGGATCGCTGTCTATGCACAACCGCACAGCTAAAGATACTGTTTCTGGTCTGAGATTATTATAGGGTTGGAGTAATAGAGCGTTTGGCGCACAGTTGTAGGTATCTGTCTGTGAGGGAAAGACGATGGAGTAAGCTGTTTTTGTGGTGAGCTGTATGAAGTCACCAAGTGTTACATTAATGTAGGTATGTCAGTACTGTTGAACGTGGAAGCAGAAGTCTTCATGCAGGCAAGGTAAAGATGTTAAATAATTATGATTTCTGTAACATTTTTATAACTATTAAGATCAGCATTTATGTATGTAAAAAGGCCACTTGGAGCCTCTGATTGATATTTTCTCTACAATTGTTTTATATATTAAGATTTGCATGTATTTCATGTACTAGGCCACTTGGAACCCCAATCATTTTACAGCTGTTAAGATCAACATTTATGTATGTAGAAAGGCCACTTGGAGTCTCTGACTGATATTTTCGCTATAATTGTTTTCGTTATTAAGATTTGCATGTATTCCAAGTACGAGGCCACCTGGAGACAATCAATTCTTGATTTTACTGTTAGGTTTTCTTACGTAATTATATCACAATATTGCATATGCGAGGCCACTGAGAGCCACAGTATAAAATTATGTACCAGTGATGTTCTCTGTAATGTTTGGTTATTCTATTTCTAATGGGCAGCCTGATGCCACACTTATTGAAGTTGTCTTATTCAGGGTTCAATTTTAATTTTGCTTATTCACTCTGATGTAAAGCATTGTTGCTCCGTCCAGTTTGTAATTTCATTAGGATACTGAATTTTTTCTGATCAGATAGATTACTCGATGTTGATATAGGCAGAAATGGTCATGTTCCACTACCTTACTTTGGTACCTTTTCACACCTTCCATTATCCGGCCTTCTACCTGTGTTCATGGTTTTGGAGCAATTTATTCATACATCAACATAAGTGACTATATATGTTGTTTGGATCTCAGAAGAATCTCTAGTATAAAGAGCAGTGACGATGCTGGTCATCACGTTACTGATATTATGATAATCGTCAACTACGGTTGTCGGTAATCTGTTACCGAGTACCTCTTGTATCTCTGCACATGACTGAGGAAAATAATATGGAGTTCAGATGTATTGATACACTGAATGCAATGCACATTGGTCACTACTAAGTTGTTGAACTTGCACAAAACAAAGAGAAATGGACTTTATGATGCAGTCATTTCAACATGCTCATAGGCTTCAGCTATGACTCTTCCTTTCCCTTGCCAAATCCTGTACCATTATCATGACGATTACGATTGTATACTGATCTGCCTAACATGATTTATTTGTCAGCAACCTTGTTTATGAGGCAATTTACTCATAATATAAGCAGAATATGAGTTATACTAGTGCACCTGAGCACTATTCTTTCAAGTTTAATGATGTTACAGAGTTAGATAAATTTACCATACATTTGCTATACAAGGTACTTCCAAATATGTGTCAAATTTGTTAAACCCCGCTGGAGGGTTGTGAAAGGAGTCTACTGGGCCACATTTCCATGTGGCAGCCGAAAATGATTTTACAAACGACGTATGTCTCTGACAGGCTTTATAATGCGGATCGCTGACTATGCACGACCGCAGAGCCAAAGATACTGCTTCTGGTCTGAGATTATTATAGTATTGGAGTAAGAGAACTTTTGGTGCACAGTTTTAAATAGCTGTCTGCGAGGAAAAGACGATGGAGCAGGCAGTTTTTGTGGTGTGCTGTGTGAAGCCACCAAGAGTTAGATTAATGTAGGTATGTCAGTATTGTTGAACATGAAAGCAGAAGTCTTCATGCAAGCAAGGTAAAGATGTTTAATAAATATTAATTCTGTTTTTGCCAGTGCATTAGTATAGATGAGTTGGCTGATAATCTGTCTTTGTTGATTAATCCCGGAATGAAACATCTAACTAGCCTTTTTATAAAAACAGTTTAAGTAAACTATTTTGATAAAAAAGGCTAGCTAGATGTTTCATTTTTTCTAATGCTTCTGAGATTTGTTAACAGAGCTGTATGCAATTTGATAATTTGCATTTATACTGGTTTAATGAGGTTATATAATACTTGCTGTTAAAATCTCATTGTTTTTGCAAATCAGTTGTGAGTACTGCAACTTCGATTGTCAGATGTTTTTGAAAAGACTAACTTGCAATTCAATTTTGCTAAAACAACACAGTGTTAGTAATTCACCACACTCAGTACCGCCTTCCTGTTCCGATCATATGTTTTTCAAAGTAATTGGATTTTCATAAATGTTTTGATTTTGCAGCCAAAACAATTTCATGTTCATTTCCAAGTATTACAACCAGCATTGCACGTCGCTGAGCCTGTAGCTAGCATACTTATATTTTTTTATGAGAGACCAGAATATATCGCGTTCCACCGTTGGTGTTCTAGAGGTAAGACAGTTTAATTTATTTGTTATGTGCACAGGGACCAAAGTTATTAGTTCTGAACAGGGCCATAGGATTCAGTGCCTAAGGTGCTGAATGTATTTTGCAGTGACTGTATTTCTTTACCGAACTCAGAACTCAAGATGTTCTGATTACTAGTCAAAAACGACGGTGATTCGGTCTGTCTCTTGTAACCTCCCCACAGAAATTAAAGATATTAATTAAATATAAATGGAGCCAAGAATAACCTTCCCGTAAAAATATAAAAAGGCAATACTAATGAAAATGTGAATAGAGTCAAGTGTGATTTCCCAGCAAAAATAAAAGAAAAGTCTATGATAATGAAAACGTGCCAAAAGTTATTTCCCCACAAGATTACTGAATAATAATGACCCAAATGTTGTTGAGCTCCCACAAAACATCGTTAAATTGAAATAAAAGCGACTGTACCATCGCTACAAAAATATTGAAAAATAATGGCCCAATGTAAACTCGACACAAAAATTGAGAAATGAACATTCAATTGTAATGATTTTTTTCTTTCTAATAACGATTGCTTTGAAAACAGAATTATTATTGGGGCATTTCTTGAACAAATTAATTACAATTACAACACATTATTAGCTGAACGCAATGCTGCTTCATTACCTTATTTAACAATATACCTCGTCCTGAATCGTGACCAGAGACGCATGTCGACCCCCGCCGACTCCTCACACGCTACTGTACTGACTGACTACTGCAGACAGAGTGCCACTTGCAACTGAACTACATGCTCTCGCGACTCGCTACGTACCACAACTGCGTCCAACTCGGAACTGCACACTCGCGCGGTTAAGCGCAGACTAGCAACGATAAATAACTCTCTGGTCAGAGATTCTCTCATGGCTCGCCATCGCTGGTACTGAATACATACAGGGTGTTTCAAAAATGACCGGTATATTTGAAACGGCAATAAAAACTAAACGAGCAGCGATAGAAATACACCGTTTGTTGCAATATGCTTGGGACAACAGTACATTTTCAGGCAGACAAACTTTCGAAATTACAGTAGTTACAATTTTCAACAACAGATGACGCTGCGGTCTGGGAAACTCTATAGTACGATATTTTTCACATATCCACCATGCGTAGCAATAATATGGCGTAGTCTCTGAATGAAATTACCCGAAACCTTTGACAACGTGTCTGGCGGAATGGCTTCACATGCAGATGAGATGTACTGCTTCAGCTGTTCAATTGTTTCTGGATTCTGGCGGTACACCTGGTCTTTCAAGTGTCCCCATAGAAAGAAGTCACAGGGGTTCATGTCTGGCGAATAGGGAGGCCAATCCACGCCGCCTCCTGTATGTTTCGGATAGCCCAAAGCAATCACACGATCATCGAAATATTCATTCAGGAAATTAAAGACGTCGGCCGTGCGATGTGGCCGGGCACCATCTTGCATAAACCACGAGGTGTTCGCAGTGTCGTCTAAGGCAGTTTGTACCGCCACAAATTCACGAAGAATGTCCAGATAGCGTGATGCAGTAATCGTTTCGGATCTGAAAAATGGGCCAATGATTCCTTTGGAAGAAATGGCGGCCCAGACCAGTACTTTTTGAGGATGCAGGGACGATGGGACTGCAACATGGGGCTTTTCGGTTCCCCATATGCGCCAGTTCTGTTTATTGACGAAGCCGTCCAGGTAAAAATAAGCTTCGTCAGTAAACCAAATGCTGCCCACATGCATATCGCCGTCATCAATCCTGTGCACTATATCGTTAGCGAATTTCTCTTGTGCAGCAATGGTAGCGGCGCTGAGGGGTTGCCGCGTTTGAATTTTGTATGGATAGAGGTGTAAACTCTGGCGCATGAGACAATACGTGGACGTTGGCGTCATTTGGACCGCAGCTGCAATATGGCGAACGGAAACCCGAGGCCGCTGTTGGATCACCTGCTGCACTAGCTGCGCGTTGCCCTCTGTGGTTGCCGTACGCGGTCGCCCTACATTTCCAGCACGTTCATCTGTCACGTTCCCAGTCCGTTGAAATTTTTCAAACAGATCCTTTATTGTATCGCTTTTCGGTCCTTTGGTTACATTAAACCTCCGTTGAAAACTTCGTCTTGTTGCAACAACACTGTGTTCTAGGCGGTGGAATTCCAACACCAGAAAAATCCTCTGTTCTAAGGAATAAACCATGTTGTCTACAGCACACTTGCACGTTGTGAACAGCACACGCTTACAGCAGAAAGACGACGTACAGAATGGCGCACCCACAGACTGCGTTGTCTTCTATATCTTTCACATCACTTGCAGCGCCATCTGTTGTTGAAAATTGTAACTATTGTAATTTCGAAAGTTTGCCCGCCTGAAAATGTACTGTAGTCCCAAGCATATTGCAACAAACGGTGTATTTCTATCGCTGCTCGTTTAGTTTTTATTGCCGTTTCAAATATACCGGTCATTTTTGAAACACCCTGTACGTGTTTCACTCTTTGCATAATCCAACCTGGTAAGGGTCGCAGACTAACGAGCAATACTCAAGAGCTGTTCGAACGAGTGCTTTGTAAGCAATTTGTTCCGTGGATGAATTACATATGCTTAAATTCTGATAATGTATGTCAACCTGGCATCTGTTTTTCCTAGATTTTTCTTTTTTGTGGACGTTCTACGCTAGATCGCTCAGGATGGTTACTCTTTGGTATTTTCCGTTAGCTACGTACCCAGTTATTTGTCGCCACGCTGAGCTTCTCGTGTTGTAGGATCGAGTTTTGCGTGCTCAGCTGGCGCACTATTTTGCTACTCTGCGGTATCCTATCGAAGAAGGCAGTGCAAGAGAAAAAAGTGACCTGATGAGGAGAGATGTTGTGCCGGCAGTAGCGCGGCCACTCCCACTGTCACCCCAGCCGGACAGCGCAGCGCCAGGGCTCTGATTAAATGCGTCCTGCGAGTAGATGCGGAACTCCGTAAGCGAGATGAAGTGGTTCCCTCCAGGGGAATAAACGCTGATGAAAAACTCCTGTCGCCTAGTGCGGGGGGGGGGGGGGGCCTAAGGCCATCGCCCTCGCATTTGTAAAAAGTCCCACTGCTGAAAAGACCGGATGTGGACCTGAAGATGCACTTCTCCACCTCCACACTGGCAGCGTACCGAATAAACGCGATATTTTAAGAGGGATGACGTCACAAGGGTTTTATGATAATTTTATGAATTATATGAATAATAATGAAATTACCACTTTCGGCCAAGCAACATAGCATCCTCACGTATCTGTATGAAATGAAAAAGACCATAATTAAGCCCAGTGATCATAAACTCAGAATAATGATCACTTATCTACAGAACGTTCCCGAAATAAAGTGTATAATGAAGACAAGGAAACCTGAGTAGGACTCGTGCTTTTAGGGTTCCGTACACAAGCTTAATTACGTGTAAAGATGATAATAATAATTTCGTGTGGCTCAACGGCATGGTGCACCTCCTTTTTGGACGCCACTTTGGCGACTCCCGTGCCCCTAATCAATCCCAGTTGTCCAACAGAGGAAAAAGGACCTAGACTTGAACGTGGAAGCCAAACCACGTATTTTGTTTCTGCCGAGTTCTCACATCGATGAGAAGTGAAAGCTGGGTAAAACAAAGGCTGAACAATCCGTGATCCGATCGAGATTTCATACCGTGACCTTTCGGGTTCCATGCAGGCGCTTTACCTCCAGGCCCGACATACGTATAGTTCATCTATAGGTTTCAATGAGTGAGTTTACGAATATCAAAATACCTAATATAAAAGGCCGTTTCTTTTTTGTTGCATTGACTTAGGAGCTTAAATTATTTACACCTCCAAGGGAACGTAGTCCTTAGTATTTGACTTGAATTTCAACTTCGTACCTCTACCCATTCCTGAGAAAAAGGAACCTTGACGGTCGGACAGACATACAGACAGACGGACTACAACGGTTCTGTTTTTACCGATTGCAGTACGGAACCCTAAAATGGACATTAATTACACGACATGCGTTAACAGGATTTCTTGCATCTAGATCAGTGTTACATGAAGGAAACAGATGAAGATCGGATTGGGCCAAGTCGGAACTGTATGGAGAATGACCGACGACAGTGGTCTCAAGGCGTCGGATTGATGCAGATGTCGCAGAGAACTTGTGTGGTCTGGCATTTTCATGCTGAAGCAGAGAGTGCTCCAGATGTAGATGAACTCTTCGAAATCAAGCTTTCAGTTTTCTCACGCACCGACATCACTCACACTACAAACCGGAGCCATCCAGCGGCAGAACGTTGCAACTTGCGTCACCGAAGCGGGAAAGTCAACTGAGTAATACACATGACATATAATACCTCAATCAGTATTGAGAACAGAAAAAAACGTATCGAGGCATTACTTTTCAGCACTTCCTCGTACATTAACTGCGGTATGCCACACAACTGAACATCTGATTTCGGAATCTATGTCTCTCCATCATTTAATCCAGTTGGTATCTTCCTGTGCCTGCTGCTGTTTTCCTAGTATACCTCTACCTTTTGTGATTTCCGGGCAATGAGTTTCCTATTGAAGTCTGAAACTTATTGTACATCTGCGTCTACATCAAAGCCACACAATGGTGTGCGGCGCAGTGTAATTTTTGTACCACTAACTGAGCGCTACAACCCTGCTCCACTCGCGAATAGCGCGTGGGAAGAATGATTGTCGGTAAGTCTTTGTACTGGCTCTAATTTCTCGAATTTTCTTCTCATGGTCATTGCGCGAGACGTATGTGAGCGGAAGTTGTCCGGCTCTTCCCGGAAAGTGCTCACTCGAAATTTCAATAGAAAATCTCTCCGTGATGCACGGCGTCTCTCTTGTAGCGTCTGCCATGGAGTTTGTTGAGCATCTCCGTAACGCTCTCGTGCCCACTAAACGATCCCGTGACGAAAAGTGCTGCTATTCGTTGGATCTTCACTATCTCTTCTATCAGTCCTATCTGGTAGGGAGCCCAGGTAGATGAACAATACTCAAGAATCGCTCGAACAAGCGTCTTATAAGCCACTTCCTTCGTCGATGAGTTACATTTCCTTAAAATTATTCTTATGAATATGAGTCTGACACCTGTTTTTCCCATTTTTTGTTTTATGTAGTCATTCCACTTAAGGTCGCTCCGGCTAGTTACTCCTAGATATTTTACGGCAGACACTATTACCAGCGGTTTGTTATCAATAGTTTAGTTATACAGTAGTGGATTTATTTTTCTATGTATGCGCAATATGTTACATTTACTTACGTTCAGGGTCAACTGCCAGAGCCTGCACCATTCATCAATTATCTGGAGGTCATTCTGCAAATCGTTACTATCTTTCGGCGTTGCTATTTTTGTTATAGACGACAGCATCATCTGTGAACAGGCGACGCTTTCTACTAGATCAGATATACATTGTAAACAGCAACGGTCCAATCCACTTCCTTGGGGTACTCCGGAATTACCTCTACATTTGTCGATTTTGTCACATTAAGAGCGACGTGTTGAGTCCTACCTGTAAGGAAATCTTGAATCCAGTCGCAAATGTGCTCCGATACATGGTAAACTCGTTTTCTCACTAAACGGCAGTGCGGGACGGTGTCAAATGTCTTCCTGAAGTCAAGGAACACGGCAACAACCTGAGCGCCAGTCCGCAGCTCGTGGTCGTGCGGTAGAGTTCTCGCTTCCCGCGCTCGGGTTCCCGGGTTCGATTCCCGGCGGGGTGAGGGATTTTCTCTGCCTCGTGATGACTGGGTGTTGTGTGATGTCCTTAGGTTAGTTAGGTTTAAGTAGTTCTAAGTTCTAGGGGACTGATGACCATAGATGTTAAGTCCCATAGTGCTCAGAGCCATTTGAACCATTTGAACCTGAGCGCCATTGTCTACGGCGCTGTGGATCTCACGGAGGAACAGAGCGAGCTGAGTTTCACAGGATCTCTGTTTGCGGCACCCACGTCAATTTTCGTAGAGAAATTGTTCCTTCTCCAAGAACGTCAAAATTATCGAGCCTAAAACATGTTGCATAATTCTACAACATTGACGTCAACGATATACGTCCTACTGCACATCTTAAAAACGGGAATGACCTGCCCTTTCTTCCAATCGCTAGGTACCCTTCGTTGCACAAACGACCTACGATAAATTGTTGCTACAAGGGGATCAAGTTGTTTCGCATAATCTTTAGAATCTTACGGGTATCTCATCTGGTCCCGTAGCCTTTCCACCACCGAGCGATGGCAGTTATTTTTCTATTCCTCCATCGGTTGTCTCAGCCATTTCGACGTTAGTACAACGATTGAAAGGAAGGACCGTGTTACGATCTTTCGCGGTGAAACAGTTCCGGAAGATCGAATTCAGTATTTCGGCCTTCTCTCTGTTACCTCCCGTTTCGGTGCCAGTGTGGTCACTGAGTGAACGAACAAATGATTTTGACCCACTTTCTGATTTTACTCAGATCGGTTGACAAAGTTTTACTTTCAGAGTCAGTAAGCTTCTCTCATTGCTCTCCTTACGCTCATTTTTGCTTCGTTCAGCTTTTGTTTGTCACCTAGGTGTTTACTTCTCTTGAATCTGAAATGAAGTCCCTTTGTTTACGCTTCTGTTTTCTAATAGGGCTCTTAAACCATGGTGAGTATTTCCCATCCCTGAAGACCTTACTCGCAACATACTTGTTTAGCGCATATTGGACTATTCCTTTGAATTTTTTCCATTTGTTATCCACATCTTCCTCGTCATCGCCGAGTATTTGATGCTGACTGCTCAGATACTCTGAAATTTGCATCCTGTCCCTCTTGCTAATCAAAAATATCTTTCTACATTTCTTAGCATTCTTTGTCAGATCCGTTGTCATAGATGCTATCACAGCCTTATGATCACCGATACCTTCCTCTGCGTTAAGTGTTCAGGTCCGTTTGTTGCCAGGAAGTCTGAGATGTTACCCTCACGAGTTGGTTCTCTAACTATCTGCTGAAAGTAATTTTCGGATAAGCCATCCATAACTTTACAACAGCATGATCAGGAAAATTATTTACGATATTCTCCAAGTTCTGTCTGAAGCGCTCTACCTCTAGGGCTCCTGTCCGAGGCGGTCTATAAGGGCATCCGATTGCCATTTTTGACCATATTTGATACTTAACTTCTGTCAGATTAATTCACAATCGGAATCAATGATAACATAGCTAGATTTTATCGTATTATTTACTGCAATAAACACGCCGCCACTACAAATTTTCCAATATGAACGTAGAATTTCGTTGTCATTAACGGCCTATTCAACCAACTTTCCACTCCTAATACTATCTGTGCTTTATAACCTTCAGTAAACGATACTAATTCGAGGACCTTTCCTTGGATTCTCCTGTATTTTACTAAAATCATATTAACCTTTACTATCTCAGATCTGAGACGACGAAAGTTCTCTGAGGACATTGTGGCAAATTTATCAGGCAAATCGTCTTTGATCCCAACGGCGGGTTTCCCTAACATAAAAAGAGAACCATGTGCACGCCACACGTATTCCGCTACCCTAGTAGCCGCTTCCTGGGTGTAGTGCAAGCCTGACCTATTAAGGGGAACCCTACAATTCTGTACCCGATAGTAGAGGTCGAGGAATTCGCATCCCATACCGTTGCAGAATCGGCTAAGCCTCTGGTTTAGACCTTCCACTCTGCTCCAAACCAGAGAACCGCGATCAGCCCTGGATACGATGCTACAAATAGACAGCTCAGCCGCACCCCACCTGCGATGCTAGTTGCCTTCACCAAATCAGCCAGCCGCCGAAAGGACCCGAGCGGCAGACGTCATTCGTGTCAGCAAGTGCCACTAACTACACTACTGGTCATTAAAATTGCTACACCAAGAAGAAATGCAGATGATAAACGGGCATTCATTGTGATTCAATGTGATTACATTTTCACTTAATTTGGGTGCATAGATCCTGAGAAATCAGTACCCAGAACAACTACCTCTGGCTGTAATAATGGCGTCGATACGCGTGGGCATTGAGTCAAACAGAGCTTGGATGGCGTGTACAGGTACAGCTGCCCGTGCAGCTTCAACACGATACCACAGTTCATCACGAGTGGTGACTGGCGTATTGTGACGAGCCAGTTGCTCGGCCACCATTGACCAGACGTTTTCAATTGGTGAGAGACCTGGAGAATGTGCTGGCCAGGGCAGCAGTCGAACATTTTCTGTATCCAGAAAGGCCCGTACAGAACCTACAACATGCAGTCGTGCATTATCCTGCTGAAATGTAGGGTTTCGCAGGGATCGAATGAGGGGTAGAGCCACGGGTCGTAACACATCTGAAATGTAACGTCCACTGTTCAAAGTGCCAACAATGCGAACAAGAGGTGACCGAGACGTGTAACCAATGGCACCCCATACCATCACGCCGGGTGATCGCCAGTATGGTGATGACGAATACACGCTTCCAATGTGCGTTTACCGTGATGTCACCAAACACGGATGCGACCATCATGGTGCTGTAAACGGAACCTGGATTCATCCGAAAAAATGACGTTTTGCCATTAGTGCACCCAGGTTCGTCGTTGAGTACACCATCGCAGACGCTCCCGTCTGTGATGCAGCGTCAAGGGTAACCGCAGCCATGGTCTCCGACCTGATAGTCCATGCTGCTGCAAACGTTGTCGAACTGTTCGTGCAGATGGTTGTTGTCTTGCAAACGTCCCCATCTGTTGACTCAGGGATCAAGACATGGCTGCACGATCAGTTACAGCCATGCGGATAAGTTGCCTGTCATCTTGACTGCTAGTGATATGAGGCCGTTGGGATCCAGCACGGCGTTCCGTTTTAGCCTCCTGAACCCACCGATTCCATATTCTGCTAACAGTCATTCGATCTCGACCAACGCGAGCAGCAATGTCGCGATACGATAATCCGCAATCGCGATAGGCTACAATCCGACCTTTATCAAAGTCGGAAACGTGATGGTACTTATTTCTCCTCCTTCCACGAGGCATCACAACAACGTATCACCGGGTAACGCCGGTCAACAGCTGTTTGTGTATGAGAAATCGGTTGGAAACTTTCCTCATGTCAGCACGTTGTAGGTGTCGCCACAGGCGCCAACCTTGTGTGAATACTCTGAAAAGCTAATCATTTCCATATCACATCATCTTCTTCCTGTCGGTTAAATTTCACGTCTTTAGCACGTCATCTTCGTGGTGTAGCAATTTTAATGGCCAGTAGTGTATATGCAACCGGTTGCACCCAGTGCGCTCGATAGCCGCCTGCAGGGCCTTTTTCACATCACGGACGAGACCCCGCGGCAAACATACCGACTGCACACTGGCATTCTTTCCCGCCTTGCCTGCTATTGTGGCGCTCAAGGAATCTTTCTTCTCTCTCGCTCTCATTGCTGAGCCCATATTCACCTGTAAAATTCCCCTACTACACCGTTCCAATTTCCACTGATATTAGATTTTTGTCTCCCTGTATATTCTGAATGATCCGGTGAATTTTGTCTGCTCTCTCCTTCTACACTGTTGATATAACGTCTGCACAGGACACAAAAAACCTGAATTTGTGTTTTGTCTTCCAATTATGAGAACTTATTTTGTATATTTATTGAGTGACTTTTGTATTCTGTAGTCCAGGGAATAACTAACATCGTACTGTACAAAATTCTCTCAGCACAATTTGAACTTACGGCTTTCTACATTTAAATAAATTGCTCTTTAAAAATCCGTCTAGAACGTACATACTTAAAAAATAAATACTAGTACATAGTTTCGAAAAGTTAGAAATATATTTTTCTGTGGTTGCAAGCTGTACACTTAAATGTCTTTCTGCTCCTACCCCCATTAATACGATTATTTTCTGCTGCGGCTTGGTGAGAAAGAGAGAGATAGAAAGGCAAAGAGAATGGGGAGATTAGAAACAAATTGTTAGTATCACAATTACTACCGTATCCTCGTTTTTAACTACATCCATCTGCGTTTAGATTTTCACTTGAGTATTGCATTTCATATCTCGCATGCGCGAGATGTAGGTATTGTTCTCAGTCAGTGAATGTTTGTAGGTGGCTTTTACTACAACTGCACATGAGATCTCACTTCTAAGTGCGTGGTAAACATACACTGTAGCGCGTCTGCACTTTATTTTGTCTCTGGCGTTCTTTTCTCTGCGCTCGTCCACTACTTGTCCTGGATTAACTACAACAACAAAACGGCATATTTTCTCTCGTTTCCTTTTAAAACTAAGAGATAAAACCTGTACCTTTCTTGAGTTATTCCTCGTGTCGTTTTTAAATGTTACACCCTTTTATATTGCCTGACATCCGGAAGCAGCTAATGTATTGTCTTGCCAATTTCCAGGTGCTCCACATCTTCTGCCGTTCGTTGTTCTTCGAAATATTGAATATGTTCTTGTTCCTTATTCTGAGTCCTGTGATCTCTTCTACATTATCCACTTTTCCTTTACGGAGCCAGTAGACTGCTCGACCTCCTTTTTTTACGTTCGCTCCATGATATTCATGTATCCAGTCTAACGGTATTTTCTCTGAACGCAACGTTCGTAGTTCTGTGCATCAGAGAGGACACTTGTAATATACATTTGTAATATAAGCACTGAAGTGCCTGCGCTCGTCTACGGCGATGACTGGGTATCGGCTTACCTTTTTCCTAGTGGCGTTCCATATAGTTACGTACCTCGGTTTCTGAACTTCCTTTTAGTATCAAATAGACTGTTTTACCGCTGCCACTTCGAGTTAAATTGATTCCATAATTTGTGTGGAAAGATGAAAAATTAATTTCATTTCTGTCCCGGCTTCACTGTAAGCTGCCCTGTAATGGCTGTCATTAGATCAAACATACGTGACGACTTCTTCCAGCTCTCACTGTCCAGCAACACACTGAGTAATGACTGCGACTACTTTCAAAAGATAGCGCCACTGATCGATCCTTGTGCGCAGCCTTTAGAATTTTTCTCTTGATAGTTGTTTCACGGTTCATCGACTTTACCATTTTACCAGTAAATCATATAAAATGACTTTTATCTTAATAATATGAATATTTATATATGTGTTTGGAGAGAGAGAGATATTGATTTTTTATTGAGATTTTTACTTTAAGTCGTAACTGGTACCTGAATTTTGGTTGCTGCCTCCTTGAATGATCACCTTCTGCACCAGTTGGTGGCGTATTATAATTTGGAGGAAGTTAATATTCTTTAAGGTTTAAAATACGACTCTGTTAGTTACTTGGCCGTATTGCGGATAGCTTTGAGCCCAAGTTTTCGTAGCTTTTCATACCTAAGGGACCACTGTTGTAAGTAAATAAGGTCAAACAGCAATCTGCTTTTCGTGAGAAAAGGACATTGCTTAGCACACAAACTTCCTTCAAACTACACGTCCTGCTGCATCAAACTTGGTCAGTGTTTGGCAACTCTTACACATACTTTACTGGCAATTTTCATTAAATGTAACAATACGTTCTGAGCGACGCCCTAGCAACATGTCCTCTTTCCACAAGATACAGATTAACCGTCCTCTTTTTTTTTTTTTTAATAAATCAATTGTCTTTTTTTTTAGAGTCCATACTCAAAGATTCACAACTACTATCGTTGCGGGGATTGCGCGCTAAAGAGTTTGTTGCTGTCCAGCTGCGCTTCACTTCACTTCAAGAACTTTTTGAATCAAATTTACATTTACGGTATTTACATATATTACTGAGCTTTTCAGAATAATATCAGGTGCCAATTATTTAAAAAAGGGGGGGGGCAGTGAGGCTCACATAACATCACAAGTAGTCCTTGAAATTTAGATATAGCACTTTGGATCATTCAGGTTTTGAAGTATGGCGAATTCGATGAGCCAACATATATAGTCGAAAACGCCAGTTATATCAGTCATCACACCAGTTGCTCATTTTTCGACACAGTTGCTCGGGATGCTTATGGCTTCTCTTAGTTATCTCCGTTTTTTGAAATCATACTAGTTGGAATTCCATACCATTAGTTTCCAGTATGATGTTGGCCGCAGATGAGAGTTTCATGTGCTTTGTCGAAAGTGTTCAGAAAATATATTGCGCTTTACGATAGTACAACAGCTGGGTATTTGTCTTCCCCTTCCGTTATTATAACAAACACCTATACAATATCTGACTAAACAGTATCTGGACACATCTATGTAGTGCGGAACTGACCACGTGATGCCACGAGATGCGAGCCTGCCATTACGAAGGGAAGTGGGGACTGCCTATTGTAAGTAGAGAAGCAGCGATAACAGAATGGATCGGTCAGGAGAGCTCGGTAACTTCGGACGTCAACTAGTCATCGGATGCCTCCTGAGTAAGAAATCATCAGGGCATTTCAAGCCTTCTAATGCCACCCAAGTCGACTGTTGGTGACGTGATTGTGAACCGGAGACGCGAAGGAACCACCACAGTTAAACCAAGACCATACAGAACTTATGTACAGACGAACCTTGGACCATCTAACATTGCGAATGGTGCTTGTGAAAAAACCGCACGAAGTCAACAGAAGGAATCACTCGTTAGTTCCAGCAGTCGAGCTAACGCAGTGGCTGTGCATCTGGAATTTTAAAAAATGGGTTAAAGTGATCGAGCAGCTCCTCATAAGTCTCGTATTTCTGTGGTCAGTCCTATGAGGCGCTGGAGGTTGTGTAAAGAGCGATGTCCCTGGACAGTGGACCCGAGTGATCAATCATGCTACACCCTGTGGCAATCCAATGGAAGGGTATGAGTTTGGCGAATCCTGGCGAATGTTAACTACCATCGCGTGTAGTGCCAAGGATGGGGTCTTACAGTATGGGGCTTGCTTTCGAGGTTAGGGTGTCGACCCCTTATTGAGAATAAGAAAATGCTAAATGCGGAAGAATGTGAACACATTTTAGAGTACTGTGTACCGCAAAGGAGCAGTTCGGAGACGATGATTGGATCAGTATGACAATGCACCGTGTCATAAAACAGCATCTGTTACACAGTGGTTTATCGGCAATAATATTTCTGATATGGACTGGCCTGCCCGGAATTCCGATCTTGACCCAGTGGAACACCTTTGGGATGAGTCAGAACGCCGACTTCGCTCCAACATCACCACCTTCGCTGCTTTCGGCTGTTAAGGAGGAATAGACAGCAGTTCCCCCATAGACATTCAGACATCTCATTGAAAGTCACCCTAGCAGAGTTCAAACCAGCATAAAGGCGAAGGTAGGACGCACCACATATTAATGTTCTCTAATAGATGTATGGATACTTTTCATCAGATACTGTATGCAGAAATATACCGCGTATGAGAGATTCGTTCAATATTGTCATTGCTCTTTTAACTTTTTGTTCCATCTGGACCGGGTGCCTTAAAGGTTTCTAACGATGTACTGATTTGTCGCATCCCCTTCTGTGCAAGGGAAGCACTACTCTCTAATTGTTAAACAGTTCATTCACTCGCCATCTCCGAATCTCTCGTTCGTCGTTATCGTCGCTACAGTCTGCTGGGGATGAGGTATCTACGAAACACCTAGCCTCCTAGTTTCAGATCGCTGTCACACACCGAAGAGCCAAAGGAACTGGTACACTTGCCTAATATCGTGTAGGGCCACCGCGAGCACGACGTGGCATGGACTCGACTAATATCTGAAGTAGAGCTGGAGGGAACTGAATCCTGCCGAGCTGTCCATAAATCCGTAAGAGTATGCTGGGGTGGAGATCTCATCTCAACAGCACGTTGCAAGGCATCCCAGATGTGCTCAGTAAGGTTCATGTCTGTGGGGTTTGGTGGCCAGCGGAAGTGTTTAAACTAAGAAGAGTGCTCCTGGAGCCACTCTGCAGCAATTCTGGACGTGTGGGGTGTCGCATTGTCCTGCTGGAATTCTCCAAGTCCTTCGGAATGCACAATGGACATGAATGGACGCATGGATCAGACAGGATGCTTACGTAAGTGTCACCTGTCAGAGTCGTACCTACACTTATCAGGGATTCCATATCACTCCAACTGCTCATTCCCCACACCATTACAGAGCCTGTACCAGCCTGAACAGTCCCCCGCTGACATGCAGATTCCATGGACTCATGAGGTTGTCTCCATACCCGTACACGTCCATCCGCTCGATACAATTTAAAACGAGACTCGACGGACCAGGCAACATGTTTCCAGCCATCAACAGTCCAACGTCGGTGTTGACGGGCCCAGGTGAGGCGTAAAGCTTTGTGTCGTGCAGTCATCGAGGGTACACAAGGGGGCCTTCGGCTCCGAAAGGCCAGATCAATGATGTTTCGTTGAATGCTGCGCACGCTGACACTTGTTGATGGCCCAGCATTAAAATCTACAGCAACTTGCGGAAGGGCTGCACTTGTGTCGCACTGAACGATTCTCTTCAGTCGCCGTTGGTCACGTTCTTGCAGGATCTTTTTCCGGCCTCAGCGATGTCGGAGATTTGATGTTTTACCGAATTCATTATATTCACGGTACGCTAGTGAAATGATCGTACGGGAAAACCCCCACTTCATCGCTACCTCGGAGATGCTATGTCCCATCGCTCTTACGCCGACTATAGCACCATGTTCAAAGTCTTGATAATCTGCCATTGTAGCACGAGTAACCGATGTAACAACTGTGCCAGACACTTGTTGTCTTATACGATGCGCATGGTCGGCAGGCAAAAGAGAGACTTGTTCTTCTCGGTACTAGTTTAATGTGACTTCCCAGATATTTGATCTGACTCTCTTGGTATAGCACATTGTCCACTTTGTTCCACTATCGCTCTCCTTCAGTTCTTTCTTGGAGACGTCATTAATTTCACTGTAGATTTGCAAGAGACTGGAACGTTCTTTTTCTCTCTTAGGATCTCGTGATAGCTGGACTGTGCGTTTTAACGCACTTTGTGTTGCACTTCAGGGCGTCGCTGTTTCTGGGAATTGGAAGCGTATAGAAACGGCATTTTTTTGATTAAGCGGTATTATTCATAGACTCATTTGCATTGATGCTACAATCAATTTGTGCGGAAACTTCTGACCATTTCGACTGAACCCCTAACTACTACAGTTCTCAACTGGCCTTTCTCGATTACGTTTTAAATTCTGCTTTTTTTTTCGTCAGTAAAAAGGTGAAGGCGTTGTGGTCTCCAAAACTAATACTGCTTTCTACCCTCCAAGATGTTATTGGCTGAGCTGCGTTCTGACAACACAAGATCACATCGCTAATGGTGTGCACAACGGCTCTGTTGTGGTGTATTGAATGTTTTCCATGTTTGTTGTCGACCTGCAGATTTAATTCTTCAATTAATTGCTGCAATTCTACACCACGGTCATCAGTACTGATATTGTACTACAAAATCGACTTCCATGGCACAAGTATGCTGGCGTGATCTCCCAAACATTATAGTAGCTTGCATTTTATCAACTTACTCCTGTCATAGGTTTTGTGCATCTCTTGAATGCAATGAGTTTCTCGTATTTCTTATTTAAGCAGCAGTAAGTGTGAAGCACATTCCTTGCCGGTTTGCAAGTACTGTTTCCGCCTAGACAAGCGTTTCTCAACCTTTCAGTATTCGTGACCCAGTTTTTAATTATAATTTTCATCACCCCATCCACTCCCCTTTACCTCATATGACGACTATATATACAGGATGATTCTTATTAATGTTTAAAAAAACCCGAAGTGACGTAGAGGACTCTGAGACGAATAATATAAGACACACGGGATCGCAAATGTCGGAAAATACACTAAAAGTGGATGGCAAATGCTGAATATGTGACATCACCAGATGATGTACATCGCCGCACGTCTAGCGTTTGGTCTTACCGATACTACTTTTGCTGGTAGTGAGCAGTGCTAGAAATCGCTCCGGTAGACTAATGTGCTTTCGTAAATGTAAACCAGTTCATCGTATATTGTATTACCACACTACAAACACTACCGTGTCACATCGGATAATGCAGGATCCAAAGCAGAGTACCCAAATGGAGTGATGTGTGAAGTGTTGGCAGAAGAGCCAACACTGTGTTGCTAGAGGAGGCCGAAATGCACGCGTTTAATTACACGCAGGCTGGCGTGAGGTCTGGAACAGTTAAGGGAATTAATAGTAGCAAATAAAGTACGTAGTTGATATAATACTTAACTTTAATCCACAATTGGTGTACATCGCTCTTGACGGTACATGTTATAATCTCAATATCAAATGCTATGGCGCCTTGCTAGGTCGTAGCAAATGACGTAGCTGAAGGCTATGCTAACTATCGTCTCGGCAAATGAGAGCGTAGTTGTCAGTGATCCATCTCTGGCTAAGTCGGCTGTACAACTGGGGCGAGTGCTAGTAAGTGCCTCTAGACCTGCCGTGTGGCGGCGCTCGGTCTGCCATCACTGACAGTGGCGACACGCGGGTTCGACGTATACTAGCGGACCGCGGCCGATTTAAAAGCTACCACCTAGCAAGTGTGGTGTCTGGTGGTGACACCACAATGTGTAGCACTGACCCCTACGGGCGAGGGTATGATCGACAAGCCCAACCACGCATATGCGGCGAGGTACGTCACGTGGTGACGTCACATGTTGTACATTTGTCATCAACTCCCCATGTGTCTTGTATTAAATTACTTGTCTCCGCGTCATTTACATCGCTTCGGAGGTTTTTAAATGTTAATAAGAATCACCTTGTAAACATATATTGAATTTTGAGTATTTTGAAGCTAAAGCTACAATGTTACAAATCTTATAGATTAACGAGAGTAAGTAAATTATTGCTCTTTGGAAACATCGACCTGCTGCGTTAACAAACTCTAAATCGGTGGCACTCTATTGTTCCCTGTCTTACAGATAAAGCCCGAAAATACTCCTGAAGGTCTATCGATTCTTTTCTTAGATTTCATGGCAAGGGGCGAAATGAAAAGACAGTTTAGTGATAAATGGCTCTTCGAGTTCTGGGGAGGCTGGATTGATGAGTTTTCTGCACTGAAAACAAGAGAATTTCGCTTACTACTACCATTTTCAACTTCGTACTTTCAAAACCCAATTTTCTGCGTTGAATGCTTTGAAGACAAAATATCAATCACAGTTGAACATAGAAAAACAACTCAATGTGTATTTATAATACTAAGCCCCACGTTCGAAAAACTTTGCTCTGCAAACCAATCCCAAGGATGTCATTAATAATTTAAAAACATTGTTTTAACTTAGCACTAAATGCAGTGTAAATCACTGACATTGACCTATTAATAAGTGTACTACATCAGTGGAAATGTGAATTTTAAATTTTTATTACGTCAGAATGTAATTTGTTTTGCTTTCCTTTCAGTAAATTAATCAATTTTTGAATTCATATTCTTTTTCTTCTCCAGAAGCGCTTGTCCCCCGTTTGGTGTTGTGACGAATCGTTGGGGACGAAGGTTGAGAATCGCGGCTCTAGACGAACATGGGATGCAACGAGGCGGGGTTTGAGATATGGAAAAGACTTTCTTCAGATGATCTGCTTCTCTGCAATGCGGGCGGGTTTGGTTTCTAGTATGTGGCAGATGCTGACGTTTATGACACTCGGAGATAAGATTATCTTTGAGTGAGAACGCCCTGTAGCCGATGTATGCTCATTTCACAGATGGCAACAGTTTCTCAGTGGACGGATATACGTAACGACATAGCGAAAAACCTCTCATCACTAAGGTCCCATTTTAAATTTATATTTAATTCTCTTTTCTAGATCTCGTTTGTCGATGTCGTCAACTGAATTCTAATCAGATGACTTAATAATTGTCCGCCCCCCGGTAGGCCGGCATAGCAGCTCAGCGTGTTCGGTCAGAGGGTTAGCTGCCCTCTGTAATAAAAAAACTGAGTTAATGGATCAACGACGAATTGAAACGGATGTCTTGCGACGTCCTCCCCGAGCAGATACAACGAACGAAACGAACAAAATGAGATTAAAAAAAAAAAAAGGTAGCTGAGTGGTCAGCGCGACAGAATGTCAATCCTAAGGGCCCGGGTTCGATTCCTGGCAGGGTCGGAGATTTTCTCCGCTCAGGGACTGGGTGTTGTGTTGTCCTAATCATCATCATTTCATCCGCATCGACGCGAAAGTCGCTAAAGTGGCGTCAAATCGGAAGACTTGCACCCGCGAACGGTCTACCCGACAGAAGGCCCTAGTCACACGACAATTATTTTACTCTAATAGTTTTCACGCCTCACAAATTCTCTTGATTAGGAATTGTTCTCGTTTTTGTGTCGCCAGTAGTTAGTCTTTGTGTTTACATCAACGCATTATTTATAGTCTTCACACTCCCTTTATTAACATCTTTGTTTTTTTCATATTTGGATCTTTATCGTTTCTGGAGATAATAAATGAAGTGTTGCATTTCTTGATTTTAGCATATTCTATTTATCTGTAGTTTATAATGGCTGCTTACTTGTGGTGACTGCTCTCGTTGCTCCATATGTATTCATATCCTTTTGAGAGTTTCCATCCTGAATCATCTGTCTCCTTTTTTTTGTGAGTCTTCATTCAGTATGGAACATCGTGCAAAACGAAATTTCTTCCATTAGTTCGCCACTCTTTGGTTTGTTAGTTTCCTGTCAGAAATACGTTTATGAATCTTATGGTCCCCCGCGGTATTCGCTAATTATGCACCCGCCTCCGTAGAAGAGGCTACTAACGCATAGTTGTTTGGTAGCACTCGATTTGATGGTAATCAGATCGAATCTCATCGGCGGAAGAAATTTTCATCGCCAGTAGTTGGTCAGAAATGGGAAGAGAGGAAGAATACCAGTATAATACGAAGACTCCATGTGCGTTCATCACTGTCACCTACATTCGGGTGTCTTCATTAACAACCATTTTAATCTCGGAGTGGATCATCGTCAGGTTTCTAAAAATTGACGTAATTAAAGTGCTTGGTAATAATCAGTTTCTAGGCATGCAGCTGGATGACTAAACCTTGAGTTTCAGAAAGCTTTTAACAGCTGTTGACGATCGCCTATAAAAGTTAACAGATACGCAACGATCGCAACTCCTGCACTTCGCGAATATGCCATTCGTCTCGGAGAAAGAAAACTTTTCCAATTAGGGGGCTGAACCAAGCCCTATCGTCTTCCCTCCAGATGCTATACGACTTTAGTTTGTCATATGGCGAAAGCCGTCGTCATTGTTGGCGTTATCTGAAGAGCGAAATGGTTCTTACCCAGGTCTGCAAGAGCGTTGTCGCAA